>NC_056749.1:426166356-426466356 GCF_019279795.1 Protopterus annectens
AAGCATTCTATCGGTTTGGCAAAATTCCACCTTCTTCTTTAGAAAATACCTCACAACAAGGGGAAATAATTTTATGTTCCCCTTGTTGGAAGCATCTGATGAAATTGCAAATGAAGTACCTGGTTTTGAAGGTCATGCAGGAGGCATTCCAATGAGTGTGGTCCCAAAACATTTTCGACTATGGCTTCAGCCTTGGTTCTGCCACAAGATAGTTTCTTTGCAGTGTCTGAGTCACTGTACAACTGGCTGGCCAACTTTACTGCACAGTCCAAGCTGTTATACGAAATATTGTGCTTAACAGCATGGAAAACCTCAGAGGCTTCTGCTGCAATGATCCTAAGTTCTGGTCCCTCAAGGTTTGCGTTCCTTGCCCACTTTATCATCAGGTGAGTGGATTTAGCTTGAAGAATGGCAGTCTTATGTTGTTCAGTTGCCTCATGTCCAGAGACAGCCTTTCTTCCACCGCGGGGCACTAGAAATTCTCTCTTGCAGTACCTGCAGAATGCTTTGACATCAGTGCATCTCTCGATCCAGTCAAATTCTGTTTTCCAAACGTCCTGCCACTTGCACATTCTCTTGCTGCTGGTTGACTGTGATGAAACTGCTGCTCTCTTCATGCTTGAATCTGTACTTACCTGATATGCAACATATTTACCAACACTGTGTTAGTAGGGTTCAGTAACATACTGCTGCACAGTACAAATGAACTGGCTTAATTGGCACAAAAAACTGGCTCGAAAAATATTGGCACATGAAAGAACTGGCTCGAAAAACATTGGCATGCGAAAGAACTGGCTTGAAAAACATTGGCATGTGAAAGAACTGGCTTGAAAAACATTGGCATGCGAAAGAACTGGTTTGAAAAACATTGGCACACGAAAGAACTGGCTTGAAAAACATTGGCAAACAGAACTGGCTTGAAAAACATTGGCACATGAAAGAACTGGCTCGAAAAACATTGGCATGTGAAAGAACTGGCTTGAAAAACATTGGCATGTGAAAGAACTGGCTTGAAAAACATTGGCATGTGAAAGAACTGGCTTGAAAAACATTGGCATGTGAAAGAACTGGTTTGAAAAACATTGGCGCTCGAAAAACATTGGCAAACGAAAGAACTGGCTCGAAAAACATAGCCACAAGAAAGAACTGGCTCAAAAAACATTGGCATGTGAAAAAACTGGCTTGAAAAACATTGGCATGCTCAAGAACTGGCTCGAAAAACATTGGCATGTGAAAGAAATGGCTTGAAAAAACATTGGCACACAAAAGAACTGGCTTGAAAAACATTGGCATGCAAAATAACCGAGGAATGGAGCAAAAAAGAGTTTACAAACAGTTTGAAAAAGGTCAAATAGCAAATGAGGTAATGTAGGGGGCATTTTGGCCATTGAAAACTAACATTAATACAGCTTGTAGAAAATTAAATGCATTATTTTTACCACTGAACATGCCCACCTCACCCCACCCCTCAAGACAAACAAAGTTAACCACATTCACTGAACCAAAAAACACTAAAATGAATGAAAATGCACAGTGGATACCATAGACCTGCTTTAGCTTTTGACCACAGCAGTTAAAAAGAAATGTACGGCACTAATTTACACAACGCAATGATCTATTAATGAACATGCCCAACAGCAGCACTGGTCGTAATCGGACTATAATGAAAACAGTACACAAGTATGTTGAAGACATCACTAAAACACAAAATACAAACTTTGCTACTTATAAACGCAAACTACCCTGTAACAACGACATGGTTTAGCACAATCTCAAATACATTGCATTAACTTCTGAGCATCCATCCACAAAAAAAAAATAAACGGGAAAAAGTCCTTAAACATTTTAACTTTTAAAAATACTTCTTGCAAGAGAAGTAACAAACTACAATGTACAGCAGACTCCATGGGCTCCTTTTACCTCAAAACAGCAATTAATCCAGCACAGCAATGCAATAAACAGGCCCAAGTAAAAGCAACACACCCATATTCACATTACAAGCAAAGCAGTACATTTTAACCTTATTAAAAATGCATAATAAATTAAATGCACACATTTACAAGTATAAATGAAAACAATCTTGAAACAGCTTCAGCAAATTGACAGCATGTACCTACTAGGATAATAAATGAATTACACTAAGTGTTAACATTCCCTCAAAAGGTAGACTTGTACCACATACACATGGACTTGCAGGAACTAACAGGAAAATTACCTAAACAGTATATCGTAATCTCCTGAAAACAGCATTAAATTGCACACATTTCCATACAAAAAGTGCAAACTATGCTTGAACATTTCCTATCTGCAAACAGACAATACCCAGAAAAAGCTATGACAATAGAAATGAGTCACACTAAATTTATATTTCACTGCCCCCCAACAGAAACAAACAACTTCTATACATAGTTCAGCCTTTTAAAAGTAATGCTTCCAAATCATACCCCCAAGAATAATAACAATTATATACATTCAGGTTTTATATCTTTAAAAACTCCTACTCAAAAATATCAAAATAACCACTGCACAGATTTAAATACTGCGTACTGCACCCACCATCTACCTCTAAACATTAAAAAAATTTAAACCACAATATATTCCCATTTTAAACTAGTACTCAAAAGTCTCAAAATAACCACTTCACAGATTTAAATACTGCATACTACATCCCCATCTACCTCTAAACATTAAAAACTTAAATAAAGCACACTATTCCCATTTTAAATAACTAAAGCCACAAAATGCAATTTACTTACCACTATCACAGTTATTGCTGGGCTAACTTGCTTCCTTCCCGATAGAATGGCTAGATGGTTTTTCAAGCAGTGGCTGGGCTGGCTGGCTCCCTTGCTGGCTTCTTTCCTGGCTGGCTGGCAGGTAGGCTCCCTTGCTGGCTTCTTTCCTGGCTGGCTGGCAGGCAGACTCCCTTGCTGGCTTCTTTCCTGGCTGGCTGGGCTAGCAGGCAGGCTCCCTTGCTGGCTTCTTTTCTGACTGGCTGGGCTGGCAGGCAGGCTCCCTTGCTGGCTTCTTTCCTGGCTGGCTGGGCTGGCTGGGCTGGCAGGCAGACTCCCTTGCTGGCTTCAATCCTGGCTGGCTGGCTGGAGATAGAATAATCAGATCTCAATCGCAGCTGCTATAGAGCTTAGTGCTCTACAGCTGCGACCTTTATGGGGCTCTTCTGAGCAAGTTCCCACCCCCTCCAACCCCTGCAGCCAATTACTGTGCTGCATTACCACCCGGACCTAGCAGGGAATCCCTCTAACTGCAGGTCCGGTGGTGACGAGTTGATTGCTGTGGAAAACCGGAAGTATTTTCGGCTTTTCCACGGCAATTAAATTATTAGCATTTCGCGATCACAAAACGGGACTTTTAAAGTCCCACGCTTGGTGACTGCGGGAAGCGGGATGAGAGGCCTCAACCCGTGAGTGTCCCGCTGACAACGGGACGTGTGGCAACCGTATCTTAAGCAGTTATAAAGCATTTTTCAAACAGTTCTCAAGCAGTTCCCAAGCTGCTTTCCTTTTAAACATTTCTCAAGCCGTTCTTAATGATCTCATAAGCCATTCTAAAACAGTTCTAAAGTAGTGGTCTTCTTATGTAATTCATAGCACTCTTCAACAATTGTTAGCAATCAAGCAATTCTTGAGCAGTTAATAGGCAATTATTTAACTGCTCTCAAGCAGTTTTAGTTATTTTCTCATGGAGTTATGGTATTAAGTAGGTCTAAAAGAGTTGTGTAGTTCTTAAACAGCTCTCATAAACAATTAGCAAGTAAATTTAAGCTGTTCTTAAGTAGCTGTCTTCTTAAGCAGCTCTTCTTTGCTTCTTAAACAGCTCTTTTAAGCTGCTCTTTTCCTACGTGGTTTGTCTGTAGGTCTTACAGAGTTATCTTAGGTAGCTCTCAAGCAGTTCTCAACTAGTTCTTAATTCAATGAAGATTTGTTTTTTTTTTTTTTTTTTTTTAAGAAAAGTTATCATTCCGGACATAGGCAAATCCACAATCATATAAAAGTAATCAAAATATATTAACAAAAAACTCAAATTTACAAATATAAAATATATATGAGATGCATAATCTAAGCAAAATTACATAGTTCTTAAACTGTTTTCAAGCATTTCTCCTCTCAAGTAGTTCTCAAGTGGGTCTTATGCAGTTCCTAAGCAATTGTCTTCAAGGCATTCTTAAGTAGTTCCTGAACAATTCTCCTCTTCAGCTGTTTACATGGAGTTCTCAAACAGTTCTCTTCAACAGTTAAGCTCTCAAGCTGTTCTTTAGCAGTTATCTAATCTCTTAAGTAGTTCTAATTTTAGCAGTTCTTAAGCAGTTCATCTGTAGTTCCTAAATAATTATGTTGTGAAGCAAGTCTTAAACTGTTCTCAAGCAGTTCTGAAACAGATGTTAAGTAGTTCTCCTCTCATGCAATTCTAGTCTTGGGCAGTGTTTAAATAGTTGTTCTGTAGTTCTTAAACAACTCTCATAAGCATTTATCAAACAGATCTTAAACAGTTCTCCTATTAAGTAGTTCTGCACACAATGAGCAGCTATCTCTTAAAGAGTTCTGAGCAGTTATTTTCCAAAGCACTTCTGTAATTATCAAACAGTTCTCTTAAGAAGTTCTTCCTCACTTCTTAAATAGCTCTTGTAAGCAGTTATATAGCAGTTCTCTTCATAAGCAGTTCTTCTGTAGTTCTTAAAAGCACTTTTTCCCCCAAACTTCTTTATTAAATTTACACATATGACAAAGGCAATCTTATATTTATATAAATGAAAAGCATACAAAATATCAATTTAGTTACAATCTACATCACAGACACCATTGAAACTGTAGTTGTAAACATTATACATCACTTATAAACCATCCAGTCATTGTTAGTTAAGCATTATATAACTCATTCAAATCCTGCCTCTTAAACCTTGTTCCTGCACTGCTTATATTGTTCCCACAATTCCCATTTTTTTTCCTGTGTAGTTTGCTCCTTCCCTTTTCTAAAGATCCCAATTCCAGTTGTTTTATCTGTGTTACTATTTTCACTACTTCCAGTAAAGTTGGTCTAGACTTTGATTTCCATTTTCTAGTAATTGATTTTTTGGCACCACCATAATTAGACTCAGGAAGGCTTTACTATGTCTAGGCAATTCCAATTCTGTAGCATAGCTCAAAACAATTATCTCCCCAGTCAGTCCAATCTGCCCACCCAGCATCTTCGACAGAGTGGTCTGCAGGGAATCTCAAAAGTCTGCCAGCTCATCACACTTCCAAAAACATGTTCCCAGTCACCTCTTCTTAAAAGCAATTTTCTAAAGTTCTTGAAACTGATTCTCAACTGGCTCTCCTCTTAAGCAATTGTCAAAGAGGTCATAAGCAGTTATCAACTTATGCAGTTTAAAAGCAATTCATAAGCAGTTCCCACACATCTTCAGCAGTTCTCAACCAATTATCTTATGCAGTTCTCAAGTAGGTCACCTATCAAGTGGTTCTTAAGTTCATAAGCTGGTCTCAGAAAGTTCTTGATCTGTTCTCAAGTAGTTCTAAAGCACTTATTTTAAGTAGTCATCAAGCAGTTCCCTTCTCAAGCAGTTCTTAAGTTGATCTACTCTTAAGCAGTTCTCAAGCAGTTCCAATACAATTATCTTCCTAAGCAGCTTTTCTGCAGTTGACAGCTCTCTTAAAAAGTCCCCATCAAGCAGTTCGTAAGTTTTCCTGTTAAGCAGTTCATAAGCATTTCTCAAGCAGTTCATAATTAGTTTTTAAGCAGTTTTTCTTTCAAACAGTTCAGAAGCAATTCTTATCTTAAGCAATAAATAAGTTTTTATCTTAAGGAGTTCACAAGCCATTCTTATTTAGCTCTGAAGCAGTTCTCTTCCTAAGCAGTTCTTCTGTAGTTCATAAACAGCTGCTTTAAGCAGTTATTTAGCAATTTTCAAATTAAGCAGTTCTCATAGAGTTAATTTGCTCTCAGTCAGTTCTTCTCAATTGTAAACTAGTTTATAATCAGTTCTCACACGGTTCTTCTGCAGTTTGTAACTAGTTCTCTCAAGCAGTTGATAAGTTTGCCTGTTGAGCAATCACTTATGAACTGTTTAAGAACTACTTGATAAGCAGGTCTCAGGCAGCTATAAAGCACTTCTTATAAATACTCAAAACATTCTTAATTCCACTTTGAAGAAATTAATAAAGAGCTCCCAAACAGCTGCCCTATCAACCAGTTCTTCAGCAGTTCCTCACTTAAGCAGCTGTCAAGCAGTTCATAAATATTTTTTCAGTTTCTGTATGATACAGATGTATAAGCCTTACTTTCCTACAACAGTACATGTACAAATTCCTCACTGCTTCAGTGACATTATGAGGGGGTTAGCTGCCAAGGTAACCTTATAATGGCTAGCATTCAAAAGCCCAGACTCTGTCCCTCTCTCTTCCTCTGACAGGTGATTGGCTGAGCATATCTTGACAGGGAAGCCTACAGATGCCATAGGAAGTGAATGTTCAGGCTTTTTTGCTTCCAGAAAGGACAGAAATGTACCTGAAACCAGACTCATCTAACAAAAGTAAATTCACAGCCAATCACAATACCATAAAAAAATCCAACAACTAAATCAGAGTTTAAAACCCATCTCAATTATGTACAGTCTGATGGATGGCAGGTACAGAGCTCTCAACTACCCCTATTTTGGAGGAATATTCCTATTTTGAGGCCTGATTTACACATCTACAGGAAGCCCCTATTTTTGGAGATATGTCCCTACTTTCAGGCTTGATTTACCTCTTTACACAATTTTCTGAATCCCAGAAATCATCACCACATGTGATTTGTTGAAGTTGTCAAGCACAAAGAAAACCACACTAAATGACCAACATACTACTGGCAGCATTGATTTAAAGAAATAGGAATTATATCTGATATCTTCCATTTTCTTAAGCAAAAATAAATGATCTTGTATGGTAGTATTTTGCAATATAGTTCACTGTCTATAGATTTTATATTGTGTCTTTAGTAATATACATACATTTTCCAAGTTTGTCACAAACTACTTTTTAAATGCGTTTCTAAGTAGTATATTTTATTCCTACTAGAAGTGGGAAGAGTTATATGGTATTTGGTATTCAAATTTTATGTTAATTAGATGCCCTGATTTATAGTAAGTTGAGAGGTATGTGCAGGTAGGGGCTGCCACTGAGGCAGTAAGGAATTTGAACATCTACTCTTACAGGTTAAGTAGGACTTGCACAGCTGTAGTTTTCATCATTCCCACTGCCTCTGTGGTATTTTGGGTAGATTCCCAAAGCTTAAACTGGTTGGGAGGTGGAAGAATAAGGATTTAGGTGCCCCAGGAGAATGGTCCTAGCAAAGACTACTGTGCACCTTGAGAAGGAATCCAGTTAGTAGTGCTAGATGAAGGTATGAACAGAGGACCAGTTTATTTCCTCTAGAAGGCTTCTAGAGTTCACCCCTTTCCAAAATGCCATCAAGGAGGATAAGGCTCTAGTCAAGTGAGCCTTAACTTTGCCTGGAAGAGATTTACTGTGGTGGAAGTATCAGAAAACAATAACAGAGGACTACCACTGTGCAACAGGCTTTCTTGGAGAGAGGTTGACGTTTCTTAGCCCCATATAGGAGACAGCTGTTCAGCATTCCTAAAGGACTTTGCTCTGTCAAGGTAGTACCTAAGCTGCCTGCATGCATCCAAGGTATTTAGAATCTTTCCTCACTTTTTTTTTATTTGGACAGAACACTGGGAGACTGTTAGCTTGGTTCAAGTTACATTCAGAAACAACTTTAGGCATGAATGATGTATTTGTGTCTGACACAACCCTGCCCTCCTGATAACTGGAAAGACCCCAAAAGTACCTCACCAAGAAGATCAAAGGGCTCAAACAGATGCCATATGCTGCCCAATTAAAGAAACTCCAGCTCTACTCAGTGGCATACCGCCTGTTCAGAGGCGATCTGTGCCTGACGTATAAAGCCATGTCCAACCCGGAATTAATGGACATGCTGCACCTCAGAAAATCCAAATCCCATCGAGCTACAGGCTCGAGAGACTTGAACCTCAGCACTGAAATAAATAGGACATGCTGGAGGGACAGATTCATAACCCAGAGGCTCCCTTCACTCTGGAATAAAATCCCAGTCCAGGTTAGGCAGAGTCCCTCATTGACTCTCTTCAAGAGGAATCTTGATGAGTGGATGGGAGATGGTAGGTTTACCCCCGGGTATCACTTCTGTGTCACTGTTAGACTGAAGCACAGTATACTAACCTCGAAAAAGGGCATAGCAAAATAAATTTAAAATGGGTGGCGAAAGCCAAACACATTCTGGCTAGGCTTATAAATGCCCTAGGGCAGATAGCCTAGTATGAACCTATGTGAACCTATAAAGAAGATAGGGTTGGTCCACCATGAGAACGTGCAGCTCAGAGACTTGCCTTGCAGATGTCAAAGCAATGGGTACAACTGTTTTCCAACTAATGAACTGTAAATCAGCTTGGGAGGCAAGTACAAAAGGAAGTAAGGTGAATTTTTCAAGAACAAATTAAGATTCTGGGGGGAGGAGGAGGAATTTGCTTTTGAGGGGGTCCCACAGGCATCACTCCTTTCATAAACTGACCACAAAGAGGAAAAAGAGGGTGATTCATGGGAAACCTAGCTGAGATGACCGCAAGACGCACTTTGACAGAAGTATGTGACAAAACAAACCATCTCTAGGTCGCTCATACAAATATTTCATAACCGCAGGGGTCAAAGCCCTTTTGGGATCCATGTTATTGCCTGAGCACCACCTAAAAAAAAACTCTTCCACTTGTGAACATAAGCTTTTTTAGTTACAATTTAATTCGCACAAGAATTTTGCTGTAGAGGTAAGGAAGCAAAATCATCTAAACTGTATGCACACTGTAAAATACATTTTCCCATACTGCCATGATAATTTAATATTCTAAAGGTTAGATTATTAGAAAGAGGCATCCTTCTGCCTTGAAGATCTAACCATTTACCCTTTTTATCAACGGAATTGGATTAGATGAAGCCAAGGACTTTTTCTTTGAGCAGGCAGCTGGGGAGACTGCAGCTTGGTCAGCAATCTAATGAGGAAAAAGACCTGTCATATCCAAGGAGACCCTATATTTTTTCTGAGCCTTTTTAGGGACTGCTGGAATAGATACTGTTGTCCTCCAGGTAACTTTGTAAGCATCTTCCAAGCCTTGTAAGAGGAGGGAATGGCTACAAAATTGGGCATCTTGTCCTCTATAAGGTCAGAAACCCTGCCTAGCTCTGGAATAGTTCCTGACTGCTTCCCAAGCAAAAACATCACTAAATCTAGCAATCATCTGAAGAGAAGGGAACACGTGCCTGGACTTAAGCTCAGGTTTACCTTCCAAAGAATCAGAGTGACTGGACTCAGTATTATCTAGGAAATCACCATTGTTCCCATCAGACTCCTCATAATTTTCTCTGAAACAACAGAAATGTGTCTAGCCAAACTAGTACTAGAGCACATATGGGAACACAGCCACCAAAATGAGCTGTCTGCAGAACACTCTTAGCCAAGGAAACCACATAATTCTTATAGCCAGCTATAACATGATTATCAGCTGTATGATGAAGCTTTTGTTTCATTTCCTTGTGAACTTCACTACTAGATAAAATATACAGTGATATGGTATTATGTCTGGCAAGGGGTCTCTTACCCCAGACTAGTCTTGCACCTGAAGAGTTTGGTTGCCCCATACCTGCACCAAGAACCTGAACAGTTCTGGGGTATGTGACTAACCCCCATTCCATAGTGGCCAGCAAATCTGCACTAGAGGAAGTCTGGGCAAAAAGTAAGGGGTCTGCAGACTGAGCAGTGGCCCTGACAAAATCACTAACCACAGGCTGGAGCATATTGTCTATTTTTTTCTTTTTAGGTACAATTGGATTTCATGGTGAGGGGTACCAGAGTTAGAATCCATCAAGTCGGAGGAGAACTGGTTTTGTCAGTTATAAAATAATGTCATCTGCAAATACAGCTGGCTTTTCTGGACGACCATACAAATTATGTCCTTGAATTTTTGAGTCTCTTATTTTTTTGCCAATGGTTCTAAATATAATGCAAACAAGAAGGGGGAGAGAGGACACCCCTTCCTGGTTCCTCTGGTCAAGCAGAGATTATCAGAGAGGACCCTGCCCACTTTAATTTTCACCTTCGATCCTTCATATATCCTCCTAATCAACTTTATAATTTTATCAGGGAATGTAAATACTTCCATTGCTCTGCTTATAAAATCCCAACTTACTCTGTAAAATGTTTTCTCTGCATCAAGACCCACAAGCAACAGTGGTATTTTCTTGCATTCTACTTCCCTCTGGATCATCACTGCTTTATGTTGTCAAATGCTTGCCTCACCTCCACAAAACCACATTGAGCCATATCTATCAATTTTGGCATCACTTTTGCCATTCTTTTAGCCATTAAAGACATGAACACTTTATAATCAAGATTTAATATTGAAATAGACCTGCATGAAGATGGATCTGATGGATCTTTACCCTCTTTAAGTAGTACAGCTACTACCTTTCTTCTAGGATGTTGGTACTTCTCCTCCTCTTAAAATACTGTTAAACAAAATCTTCCAGATCTTTTTCAGTTTTTTTCATCCTAGCTTCCAAACTTCCACAGGAATATCACCTAATCCTAGGGACTTTCTTGTAGACTGGTTATACATCACTATTTTTATCTTGTCTCCTATCCTGTTAGTAATTGAGCCTCCTCTCCCTTTAGCCTTGGCAAATTTAATTCTTCCATAAACATTTCCATTTGTACCTTTTCTTGATTTCCATATTTCTCTGCTTTATACAGACTTTCACTGAATTTCTGAATTATTTCTAGCACTTTCTACAGCAGCCTTGGTTATCTTCCTTTTAACAGCCTCCCTAAGCTTGGTGACTGTCTTTTCTACTTTCTGTTGTCTGGGTCATTGTGCTAAAAGTTTTTGTGCTCTAGAGTTATCAAAACAGTTGCTTAACAGCAATCTTTCTAAACTCATTCACATTATGAAGGTAGTAGCTTATTTTCTGTTTAGCATTCTGTAGCTGCTCCTCCTCTTGTTCTGTTAGATTCCCCTATTTTGCAATACTTTAATATTTTTCAATCCTTCTAAATAATTCTTGCTACTTCTTAACCATATCTTTCTTTTATTTCCACCCTATTTTTTAATTTTGTTTTAATCTTATCCCACTCCCTAGGTATATTTTCAGAAGTTTCTATCTTCTCTAATAGCTCTTGAATAATTTCCACTACCCATTCCTTAAGTTCCTCTCTTTTGAATAGATAGGTGGGGAAAGTGCCAGTCTATCATTTTTATTTCATTACCCTGTTTTTATTTTAGTTATTATTGGTGCATGATCTGAAATGTTATTGGGTGCATATCAAGACTTTCAGTTAAATGCACATGTTCCTGTGAAATGTGAATTCTGTCTAGCCTAGTCCAGTTTTTTGTATCTTGGGGAATAAAATGCAAATTCACTCTTTCTATGCCAAATATTTTCATACATTTCTTTTAAAAAAAATCTATCCTCCTTTGTTGTATTTCTCTTCCTGGGGTCCATGACACATCTTCACTGTTGCAAATCAAATTCCAGTCCACACCTATATGTAATATTCCTTACTGAAAGCAGATCGTTTATTCCAGAATTTTCTTTGGCTCTATTATATCAGTTTTCAGTGGAATATAAATACATGCCAGGGTAATCCTCCTCCCCTACCAGTAGCTCCTTAGTACTACAAATCTACCATTATTGTCTTTTTTTTCACTCTAGTGCTATTGGAGCCCCTCACAATTAATGTAAGTACTCCTCTCTTCCTTTGCCCCAGGTATTCCACTGAATAACCATCCTGAAAACCTTTATCAAATGCACATGTTCACTTCTTTCCAAGTGTGTCTCCTGTAACATGGCTATTTGCACTCTGTATTTTTAATACAGTTCACTACTCTTTCTTTTTGGATTTATCTGTGAGACCATTAGCATTTAAAGACATTACAGAAAGAATCATATTCTTGAGGGATTATTATTCCCACCTTTTATGTATAATAGCTTTTTTGTTAAGTGTCTAGTTCCAGCTTTTGTGTTACATGCATGCACCGTTTGGCAGGTTCATCTTTTATACAACTGTTTCTTGTCATCTCCAATTCAGTTTATGTCAAATCTTGAATAACTTTTTGTTTTATTGAAAACTCTCAAATAAAAATACACACCCTATATCCCCCAAAACCTACTAAATTAATAATGACATACACAACTATGTACATCTTCAAATATTGTAGATTTACTTCTTAATAGGAACAGAAGTTCCAAACATACAGTCAAACACAAACTCGAGCTAAACAGAAAGAAAGCTTATCCATGCCAAGATGCATGGTACAGTCTGTGATTCTATTAAGTGCTGTCTGGTTTTGCCTCATCTTTATAGCTCTCCCAGCTGGGAAAATACATGAATGCTTTCAGAAAACATTTTCTCAGAGCCATTTCTCTATCAGATTGTCTGCTAGTGACATGAGAACCAGACATGACCGTTTGCTAGAAAAAAGACCTTATAGTATTCAATATTCTTTTTCATTTACTTGCTTTCTGTCAAAACATGTTAATATATAAAGCTAAAGGCCTTAACACAGTCATTTCCCTATGCAAGAATGAAAAAAAGCGCACTAATTTTCCTTTTGCCATGCTCTTTTAACCAGATCTTCTCCCTCTTTTTTGTTTTACATTGCAGTGCCTACATTTCTTAAAACTAAACAATGAGTTAGCACCTATTTACATTAGTATCTCCATTACACTTAAAAAACTTTATAACATACAGAGATACACTTAAGTAATACTGTTAAGAAAAAAATTGTTTTATTTACAGTTAACTCTCTCCTCCTCCCCTCTCTCCTGAGTATTTTTCCGAACATTAATGACATGAGGGCATATGCTCTAGACATAGCCATTAGGCACCAGCAGAACCCATGGCCGTGGGTAGACCCCAATAATTTCCCCACAAATGAGGGCCCCCAAGCAACAGCCATGGGTTTCTCCATCTCCTCTGTTCATTCTGCAAGGAAGTCCACACAGCGTGATGTCACTGAGCGATCGCAATCCTTTTTTTTCTTTTTTGGCCTGTAAGCTGCAGTCAGGCAGGTCCGCTTCATTGAAGCAAGGGACCCGATTGGCTACAGCAGAAAACATCATAGAATACTACAGGTTACATGTTTGGATATATCTATGTGGTTGCTAATATGTATGTGCGTGCTCATGACCTGGAATAGGGGAAGGCCTTTGTATTCTTAGCTCCTGATAAATTTGTACGATCAACTAACTTCCCACATTTTAATAGAAATCCTCTTATTTTGAGAGCTTCATAAGTCATGAGTGCAGTATTTTTTAAGTGTCTGAGTTGACACAATTGTACCCAATTGTTTTGTTATCAGGTTGAACTCAATGAAAATATTATAGTCTGAACTAATGTGAATCAAACCCATTTTACATTTATTGTAATATAAAGATGTTAAGGGGATAATGATTTTCAGTCTTTTTATCATCAATATGTTGTTTAATAGCACTGATCCTTTTAGCTTCTGTCCTGCAGCATAAAGTAAGAAACTAGAGCATGCATCTTGAGGTTTCAAAGGATAAAGAGGAACTGGATCACTATACATGATTTGATACAGTTTAGGAGTTACAGGTGACTGAATCTCTGTGATTATGTAGTGAGCAGGCCACATTTGTACTGCTTTGTTGAACTAAAGCATTTTTTCTGATGTGTAAATCTCTATTCTGTGCAACCCACATTTGTACATTCTCCCAATATAATTAGCTATTAAGTATAGGTCCATTCATTTTTTTCTGTGCTGCCCACCCCCACAACCTCAACTCTTTTCCTCCATTGAAGGCTTCCCTTCCACTTATTTAGTCTCCAGAGTACATATGTATTTCTTCAAAGTGAATTTTGACAGAATGCTCAGAAAAGGATTATGTACCAAACCACTGACATGAAGTTATGTGTTCCAGAAATTGCACAGAAGTGCGGACATGATGCAGAATAAAGTGCACTGTTCTTGTACCGCTGCTTTTTTTTAGATTTGTTTTTGTTTAGTATTGTTTTTTCCACTACCATCCATCTTCTGATGTCCATTGTCCCACCTATTTATTCATTCTCCACAAAAGGTTGAAAAGGAGTTATGGGCATCAGAGTGCAACACCATTTTGCGAGGCGGAATGGCTTTTCCCTTTTTGGTCTGTTCTTCATCCTCCACCCCACCCTCATACAGATGATGTGCAGTCTTTTACTTTCTACATGTGTATGTACAATTCCTGATTTCAGTGCTGTACTATGCTTTAGTAAACATTCCCTGTCCTTAAGTTTAGATTGTAAAGTGCAATCTAAAATGCAAACACTTGAGTATTTATACTAACATACCTTTGCTTTTACTGATTCACAACTTGGTGAGCAGTTTCAACTCACATTTAATTATAGCTTTGTATTGTGGCCTCAAAGTGTTGCTTATAGTTTACTAGCATTAATCAAATTAAACTTGATTCATATTCACTGTTATGCATTTGCATCCCTGTTTAAATTCATTAGGTTTATGTATTTATGAGCTATTTCTTTTTTGTACAGGAAAAGCTAGAGTAGTTTACTGTGATTTATACTTTTTCTTTAATGTCTGTTTCCATGAAACTTCATCTGTCCTTTCTTTGAGTAGTTTGTTTTACGTGCTGCTGTCCAGGTTACCTGCTATAACCTTTATTTGTATATGTCCCTTATTCATGCAGAAGACATTAGAGAGAATAGTTTTGCTCACAATTATACAGTGCATTTTTTAAGTTATTATTGTTGACAAGGATATCTCTAGAATCCATGGCAAATGTGGAATGGACATGGCCATTTGGTAATGGCTAATTTCACTGCCCTTCACCCATTCAACCACCCACACTAACACATTTTGTGCCAGTGCCAGGAATATCCTAAATATAGAAGCATCTGTTGTGGCATCAAGATCACAACTCAGTGCAACCATCCCTCACTGACAACTTGCACTCATTAACTAATGCTCTAGGGCCAGCAACTTGATGCGGTGTGTGTGTTTTTGAATCATATGCTTCTCCCTAGCTGTACGCTTTTTTTTTTTTTTTTTTGTAAACGCATGTATTAAAGTTATTAACAAAATACAACAGATTAGCAATAAGGACATGTACAACTAAGACAATTAAATCAGTGTTACAAATATCAAATCTAATATATAGAAAAACATAAATGTACTACAACTATATATATTATGTACAAAAAGTAGTAATATTACTTTGGAAAACAGTAGTATCAGTGTTTTGAATATTTATTAAACTACTGCAACATTTACTTAGTCTTACTGTGAAGCTAGGGTTTATTGCAGTGCTGTGTTTTATTCTAAGTTTTTGTTGTAAAATGTTATTTTTATAGTTGAGTAATGACTAGATGTGGGTAATCCTCTGCTGTCATGGTTTGATGAGGAGGGTGAAGCTAACCATGGGTAAATCCAGCATTACCCATACACATGGAGAAATTATTGCTATTACTTCCTCCCCATGGTCGAATGACTTTAAAGACATGCAGGTAGGTGTGTGTGTGGGTGTGCCTTCCTTGAAGGTTGGGTGCCAGGCTAACAACTCAACACCATAAAAATTCACTGCCAATCATTAGCAGACCAGAGTTCTGCTGTGGCGACCCCCTAACCGGGAAAAGCCGAAAGATTTAGTGACACTGTTTAAGACAAACATGCCTTACCTTTTCTAAATAATTTGATTGTATAAATGAACTTTTAGTGTTACTCTGCAGGTTCCCCTTTAACAGGACATCTAAAGCTTCTACTGTGCAAGTATTCAGCAGGTACTTGCTGATGCCTGCACAGAGTATACTAGTTTGTGCTTCATTTTTTTCTTCTTTTTCTCTTGTATGGTTCTTATCTTTTCAGTGCTGTTGCTGTTCAAACATGTAATGACTTCAGTTAGCAGCAGAAGTTAAACATAGTGAAACAGTAGCTTTGACTGTCATTTCATTAGCCAGTAGCTGCATTGATACTTTATTTTGGAATTGTTACTGGCTACCAAACTGACAATGACAGCTGTTTTTCTGTTACAAAATCTAATTGCTCCAAGTCATCTGGGTTTCTAATATGATGATGGGAATGGACCCCATCCTTAAGTCAAAGTACGATTAAAGTTCATGAAGTTAGTATTGTTTCAGTCTTTGATGTCAGCCAGAAGTGCTCTTCACAGCACCCGCAATGTGCCCAGTAATGACTCCTCCTGCAATTCGTATGGAGTTACATGTATTGGGTAGCATATCTGAATACGATTGCAGATTCTTTTTTTAGAAGACCCATTGCTCCTGCTACTATTAGAACTATCCAGGTATCCTTCTACCACATTGCTCTCATTTCTGCCTGCAGATCCTGGTATTTTATGACTTTGTGTCTCTCTCTCTGTACACAAGACACTGTAGTCACTGGGTGTGACAATTTCAATGATCAATGCTACTCTTGACTTCTTTTCTTGGACCACTAGCATCTATCTTTTGAACTGTTGGTAAAGGGTGATCCTGTGTGATATAAACTTCATTTTTTATGATGCTTTGTGTCTCATGTTTCCAGTGTTTTTCAGCCACTTCAATACCATAATGTTTGCAAAATCCCCAGTGCAACAGTCTCACCTTATTATTATGCATTTCAGTATACAGTCCTTCTGCCATTAGTGAGTTGCAACCAGCAACAAGGTGTGTGACTGTTTCCAATTCAGTTTTACAAAACCTACATTTGTCTGTTTCACCCACATGTTCAGTGGACTTTGTAAACCAGCATGTACATAGCCCACTGTCTTGGGCTGCCAATATTACCCTTTCACTTCTTGGTTTGAATTTGCCTCTCCTTAACCATTCCTGCATTTGTTCTTGATCAATTGAGGCTCTTCTAGAAGTTTTCTGTACTTGCAACTATATTTGTGTTGTTTCCACATTTCTTGCCTTCTCATTTGATCCTTCACTTTATATTCTTTCTTTTATTTTTTGGCACATTCAGTTGCTGCCTGGTTTTTATCTACTTCTGGTTTTATTTCCATTCCTGCTTGATGTCGATATGCTTCTGCTAAATTAAGCAGAGAAGTCATCTTAGATTTATTCTCTGCATGTTTCAAAATGTTCACTACATTTGGATCTTGTGAGGTCATTAGATATGTGTGGAGTCTCATGATTGCAGATCTATACATGTAATTAATTTCAAGGAGGCCCATCCCTCCTTCAGAACAGGGAATATATAATCTTGTTATACACTGATTTTTATAAATCATTTGGTGAGCATGAAAAGTACAGTTTTGTACCTACCATAAATGTAGATGTTCGAGTGCTAATACAGCTGCAGTCATAACAGATGGGTTCTCCTGCCGTCAGGCGGGTCCTCAGTCGGCCGAATTCCAAAGTCTAGGTCTGGCGTTGGTTTTCGTCGCTTCTTCCCTGACGTCAGTGCGACAGGGGTATAAAGGAACCAGCCGATGCCATTTTCTTCAGTTTTTCTTGCCCCAGATGTCAGGTGCCCCCAGAAGGAAGGCAATACATAAATTTGTGTAATAAAGCAATGCAATATAATCAAAATACAGTAGTTGCAAGCAAATACACCATAAATGAATACCCCAATCAGGTTGTATGAGGATGTGTTAGCCTATAGGCCTGTCCCAAGAGGGGAAGGAGGGAGGAATTTGACTGCAGCTGTATTAGCACTCGAACATCTACATTTATGGTAGGTACAAAACTGTACTATGTTCATCATGCATACAGCTGCAGTCATAACAGATGGGTAGAATCCCAAAGCTAAGAAAGGGGTGGTAGGCACTAGGTGGAACTAGGAGGAGCCAGGATGCCCTGCAAGACTGCAGTGGCAAAGCCTGCTCTAGTTGTGGAGTATAATGGTAGGTGGTAGTGCTTGGAGAAGGTATGCACAGAACTCCAAGTGGCTGCTTCCAAAATATCTTTGGTAGGAACTCCTCTGAGGAAAGCTGCAGAGGTTGCTGTGGCCCTTGTGGAGTGAGATCTGATGCCTGTAGGTACAGTTTTGCCATGAAAAGAATAGCAAAAGCGTATGCAGTGGGCTATCCATTTTGAGATTGTCTGTTTGGAAATTGGCTTTCCTTGAGCTCCTACAGCATAGGACACAAAGAGCTGTTCTGATTTTCTGAAAGTCTTTGTTCTGTCCAAATAATAACGCAGTTGTCTGTGGATGTCCAAGGAATGTAGTAATCTCTCTCCTTTGTTTTGAGGATTAGGATAAAAGGTAGGTAAGTGTATGGCCTGATTCAAAGCTACCCTGGATACCACTTTAGGCATATAGGATGGGCTGGTTCGTAAGGAAACTCTGTCCTGATGGAAGATGATAAAAGGCTGCACAGCCATGAGAGCTTGTAGTTCTGAAACTCTACGAGCTGAGGTAATAGCCAGAAGGAAAGCTGTTTTCCAGGACAAATATTGCAAATCTGATGAGGCAGCTGGCTCAAAGGGAGGCAAGGTCAGTTTTTCCAGAATGAAATTGTGATCCCAAGCAGGTATTGGTTGTTTCCTTGGGGGTCTTAGATTCTTAGCCCCTCTGAGGAACTGTCTTAAGAGAGGGTGAGAGAATAAGGGTGGATCAGTGTTGTATTCTGCAGAAATGGCTGAGGCATGGATTTTGATGGAGGAGAATGAAAGTCCACTGCTTAGCAGCTCAGCTAGATACTGTAGTATTTGAGGTAAATTCAGTTTTCCAGGATCCTGGCCCTTTTTCTCATTCCAGACACAAAACCATTTCCATTTTGCGGAGTAAGCTTTTCTAGTTGACAGCCTTCTGGCCTCCAAAATGACATCCTGCACCTCCTTGGAGAGTAGGGTCTGTTGTGATGCTAAGGAATCTTCCATGCAGCTAGATTGAGTGTTTTTAGCTGGCTGTGAAGAGTTTTGAAGCTGTGCTGAGTCAGGAGAAGAGGCATTAGAGGCAGGGTCCATGGTGGGAATGCGCCAGGCTCCTCAGGAGTGGGTACCAGTGTTGTCTTGGCCAGTCTGGAGCAATGAGAATCATCTTTGGTCTGTCTGCTCTGGTTTTCAATAGAACTTTGGGCAGCACAGGAAGAGGTGGGAAGGCATAAACTGTCATTGATGTCCAACTGAAAGAGAGAGCATCCACACTCCAGGCCTTTGGATGGAAAATCCTTGAGCAGAATTTTGTCAATTGGTGATTTTTGTGGGAGGTAAAGAGATCTATGTCTGGCCTTCCCCATGCTTGGATTATTTCTGTAAAAACGTTTGGATGCAACTTCCATTCGTGTGGATCTGTCATATTTCTGCTTAGGTTGTCTGCCAGCATGTTTTCCTTGCCTGGCAAGTACTGTGCTTGTAGTTCGATTTGTAAGTCCATGGCCATGTTCCAAAGTGACATGGACAGTCTGCATAGGGGGTATGAATGTGTTCCTCCCTGTTTGTTTATGTACCACATAACTGTGGTGTTGTCCGTTCTTATCAATAGTTGACCTGGTTGCAGAAGGTCCTTGAAAGCTATAATAGCATTTATTACTGCTAGCATTTCCTTTTGATTGATGTGAAGGTGCTTTTCTTTTTGGGACCATTTGCCCTGAATGCACTGATCTGTCATGTGCGCCCCCCAGGCATAGTCCGAGGCGTCTGTTGTGATGACTTGATTTGCTTGAGGCTTGCTGAATGGAAGACCTGTGTTTGTTTGGCATGCTTGAGCCCACCACCGAAATTCCTTTTGTAGACTTGGAATTAGTGGTATTATTGTTTCCAAACTGTGGCTGTGTTGAGACCATAGGTTTTTCAGGTACCATTGAAGTTTCCTCATATGCAGCTTTGCACATGGGATTAGTAAGATGCAAGATGCCATGAATCCCAGAGCCTGCAGGATTTTCCTTGCAGTCAGCCTGGTGCAATTTGCTAGTGCTCTGAAGTATTGAGTTAGTTGCCCCTGCTTCTCTGGCATGAGGTAGGCCATCTGGGTGTTTGTGTCCAAGTTGGCACCCAGGAAAATTATCTTCCGAGAGGGTATTAGCCTTGATTTCTTTTTGTTGACTGTGTATCCCAGAGAGTTCAACAACATTATTACATAAGCCAGATGTTTCAGAAGAATGTGCTTGCTGTCCGCTTGGATCAGGCAGTCATCCAAATAGGGGTATATTTGTATCCCTTGAAGTCTGCAGTAGGCAATTAATGATGCCAGCATTTCGTGAATACTCTGGGTGCAGTAGATAAGCCAAAGGGCAATGCAGAGAATTGATAATGGGTTGAACCTGCAAGAAATCTGAGTTATCTTCTGCAATTTTGTCTGATTGGGACATGCAGGTATGCCTCCTTGAGGTCCAATGTTACCAGCCAAGACTCCTTGCCCAGCATGGGAAGAAGCTGCTGTAGAGTGAGCATCTTGAATTTTGGTACGAGTAGAAATGTTTTTAGGATGGATAGGTCCAAAATAGGTCTCCAATCTTTTCCCTTCCTTGGTACCAGGAATAGTCTGGAATAAAAACCTTGACCTTGTTCGTGCATAGATACCTCTTGAATAGCTTTCATGTCTATGAGATCTGTAATGTCCAGGATCCATTTGTCTTTTGTGACAATATGCCAATTTTTTTAAAGTAATGACAGCTTTCCTCCTAAGGGGGCTGCCATTTGAGTCTTGCTTGGCATGCAAAGGGGAAAGTCATTGGGCTTGCTTTCTGAATGATTGTGAGTTATCCTTACCACCTCTTTGTGTAGGAGCTTGCAATTGTCTGCCTCTAAACGATCCTTGGGATTGTCCTCTGCCCCTCGGGTGCCTGTATCTGCCTCTTTGGGGTCTGTCCGTGGCTGGAAAGGACCAATTTTTGGAAGGCCAATTTCTACTGAAACGTGGGGGTTGTACCTGTAGAAAATCTTTCACAGTTTGCATTGATTTAGCCTTTTCCTCCATTTTCCTTAATACCTCCTCAGCATTAGCACCAAATAATACATCCTTTTGTAGAGGGCCATCTAGTAATTTAGCTTTGACATGATCAGGCAAGGTTTGTTCCTTGAGCCAGCATGTCTACGTATGACTGATCCTGTAACAGCAGCTCTACATGAGGCCTCTAGAGCATCAAAACCACATTGTAAGGTATGCTTACCCACTTGTTCTGCACTATGCATCAAATCCTGCAACTCCTTCAAGTCTGGTTGTTCAGGTTGTGACATTTTACTTTTCAATTGTGATAACAAAAACTGTTGGTATTTTAGCATATGGAACTGACAGTTTAAGGCCCTCATGGTTAAGGTAGCCGAGGTATATACCTTTTTTCCCCACCTTTCTAAGGATCTGGAATCTCTCTCGGAAGGTAATGGATTTTTAGCAGTGGAGGCCTTAATTCCCTTGGGGCCTTGTGAGATGGTTTCTGGGTCAGCAGCATGGCTTTTGTATAGAAATTGGTGTGAGACAGGAACCCTGTAGTACCTGTCAGACTTGACTGGGGCTGGAGGCAGAGAGTCCGGGTTAAGGCAGACCTCCGAGTAAACATCATCTAGGATGTCCAAGACAGGAGGTATAGCCAGAGGCCTGTGCTGAGGTAGCAAGAGAAATTCCCTAAGCCTTTTCTTGGAATCTGAATAATCTTGGCCTTCCCAGTGGAAGTGTTCCCTTAAGGTATGCAAAGTTTCCCCAAATGAGTAATCCTCTGGTAGGGATACAGAAGGAATGGACTCCTCCGCATCAGAGTCTTCAAAAGGGGAGTAAGAATGTTCCTGATCATCAGAGTGCTCTGAAATAATGGAGCCCTGATCAGAGGAGGGGGATTCTTCCTCCACTCTGGGCCTTTTGTCTGGTGGGGGTTGAGAACCCCTGATAAGAGTAATTAAATCCTCAGCCATTTTAAGCATCTGTTTCTTAGGCATGGGGCCTGGAGATGGGCCCTGTGTAGCTTGTCTCTTAGAATGCATGGCTGCTTTAGACTTAGTGAAAGCCTTGATGGAAAAAGAAGAGGAAGGTCTGAAGACACCTTGAGTGGAGGTAGACCTGTCCACATTTTGAGGTTCAACGCCAAGAGTGGCTTCGGTATCTGTAGTCGGGGTGTGGGCCGAGGAGCCTGCGACCTCGGGCACAGGAGACACTGCCAATGAAGTGTCGTCAGTAGTCAGGGGCTGCGTAGGTGCCTCGCTGAGAGCCAGACCACGTGTAGTCGGCTTTGGCGTGGTGTCGGTAGAGGCCGCGGACCTCGTGTGCCGGTCCTTATCTTTGCGTTTTTTAGACAGAACTGGAGTCGGAGTATCCGACGACATAATATAGTTAAATGTTTTTCCAAAATAATGCTGGGTGAACTCCGCCCGACGCTTAATGGTGTGTTTGTTGAATGTAGCACAAAAGCGACAGACCGAGACGTCGTGGTCTGGGCCTAAACAAGGTATACAGAGGGAATGGAAATCCTTATGCGGTATTGGCTTCCCACATGAAATACAATTATTAACTTTGTCTGACATCGGTCTGAGGCAAGAAAAGTTTCCCCAACGGGGTACTTAGCTTTCAAGAAGACTTCGGTTTCAAAATTTTCGTAATTTCAGGAGCTGGCCGACCGGCACTTGCGAACTGCTTCTGCTTCGGGCACCGCACGGCAAGAAAGACTAAAGAAAATGGCGTCAGCTGGTTCCTTTATACCCCTGTCACACTGACGTCAGGGAAGAAGCGACGAAAACCGACGCCGGACCTAGACTTTGGAATTTGGCCGACCGAGGTCCTGCCTGATGGCAGGAGAACCCATCTGTTATGACTGCAGCTGTATGCACGATGAACATCATCCTTCTTGTTTTAATGTCTAATCTATCCAACACTTTTTGGTGTCAATCACTCAAACTGTACGTTAGGACAGGAAGAGCAAATTGAGTTATAGCTTGGATCTTGTTCCTAGATGTCAGTGTTGTTCTCAGGATTAATTTAAGTCTTCTAAAGTATTCCTTACTGAGTTTTATTTGCATTTGTTCATGTTTTATTGCTGATCCTTCATCAGTTCCCAAGTATTTATACACTCCCTCTTGCTCAAGTTCTTTTATAGCACATTCTTGTCCCAAACTGATGTTTTCCTGCTGCTGCAGTTTTCCTGCTTCAAAGGTTGCTTTTGCACCTTTATCAAGACCAAATGACATTCTAATATCATCTGAAGAAGTTTTGTCAACCTGCAGCTGTGCTTTCAGTTCCTCATCCGATAAGCTATACAGTTTAAATCATCGACAAAGAGAAGATGAGAAGTCATTAATGGACTTTGTTGTTTTCTAGGAGCCAAATTGTAGCCATGGCCTAAGCCGTTAAGTAAACAGCTTAATGGATTAATAGCAAGGCAGAATAGCAATGGTGACAGAGAGTCACCCTGAAATATCTCCCTTTGAATTTTTATCTCTGGGATAATAATCTGTCCTTTATCATGGCTTAATTGCAAAGTGGTGTGCCATTGTTTCATGGTTACTGTAATGTAGTCCATCAGTGTAGGGTGTATCTTATACATTTTTAAGAACTCTTTTATCAATGAATGTGGGATACTATCAAATGCTTTTTTGTAGTCAATCCATGCCATACTTTGATTCTTCCCCTTTTTACAATTCTCCACTATAACTTTATTTAATAACAAATGATCCTTTGTTCCATATGACTTTCTTTTATTGCCCTTTTGTTCTTCAGTGTAAGCGCTGCCCTGTCTGTGTAAGAGTTGCATAATTCATAGCTGGCTTTAGGCACCAGTGAACCTTGTGTTTGCTGGGGGCCCCCAACCACAGTAAGTTATCTTATCTAGATATTTTGCAACATGTCTGTCAAATTACCAAAACTAGTACTGCAATCCAGTATACTACACTAGGTGGGTATTAACTTTTATATCTTGTTTAAAATTCAAAGATATCTCTGGTTGTACAATTCCATTAAATACTTTACCACTGACATAGTGCCCCTGGCTTAGTTAAACCTTTTTAGGGGTCACCCTGTCCACTAAAACTAACATAGTCAAATCTAGTTAAGTGCAACACCTGTGGCTGCAGGGGGACTGCAGTGCAAATCTTGGATTTTAAGAAGAGCTGATGCTTCCGATCTATGGGGATGGTTTTATCTTTCAGAGAGTTTTATAAATATTGGCAGAACACCAGATACTATAACTCTCAACTTCTTTGCTGAAGAATTCAGCACAGTGCCAAAAATAATAGCAGAATAAAGGCTCAAAATCAGGAACACTTTCTAAATATTACTCAAATTCACTTAAAAAGGTAACAATAATATTTCCATCAACATGCATTTTTTTTGGACAAAAAGAAGTAGAAACTCTGATGTCTGGATTTATTAACTGTCTGTAATACTGAATGATTTATCAGCAAATCAAACTTTTTATGAAGGACAGAGTAAAATTTGTGAGCAAAATCAGAGGTCTGTGAAATTGGGTACAGTGGCAGGTACGCATTATTTATCAATGAGGTAAATAAAAGTCACTTACCCCTGCTGCACTTGGACTGATGAACAGCAGTCACTGATCTTGTGTGGCAGTACCAGTGTTGCACAAAATATTGCTATTAGCTGAAATAAGTACAAAACTAATATTGTTATGGTATGTGTGTGTTTGTGTGTAATGGCAGAACACATGCATTATTCTTGTGGGCATCTGTAAAAAATGCTGCTAACAAGTAATTATTTTTGAAAAGTAAGGCATAAATTATATTACAGAACATTCAGACACTTTTCTAGGCAAATAGTTGCCCCCAACCCCCAGACTGTGTAAATGAATACACAGGGACTCTCTTAATCATCCTTGACTTTGTGGAGGGCCCCACAAAAGCTGTTGGTGGTTGGGGAAAAATGTATCAGTTTTTCTGATTATGCTCTTTAACTTGAACAGGGCTGTAATATGACCCTGTTAGGATAAAGCAGATAATGGCCTCTACTCACAACCATACCTGTTGTTAAACCAGCCCTGCTCAGATGTGTGTGTGTACAGAAAACTTCTGTAGGTTATGTGGGGAATGGGTTTTCTGTGGTTATTACTTCTCCAGTTTTCATCACAGTCAAACTTTAGATATGTGCACAGGGGGGTCATTATAACTTGTGTCACTCAGTATGTGGTGATTTAAATGTAGCAAGCCATGTGCTACATTTATAGAAAACAGTTTGCTATGGGTTCACAGAGTGGGAGAGCTTTTTTATTTATTTATGTGTTTATTTTCTCCTCAGTTCCTTTGACCGGGGCAAGTTCAAGGAACTGCATAGAGCACCAGATGACCCAGCTAAAGTTCTCATACTATAAATTCATCAAAAGTATCAAGCTTATAAATTAAAAGAAAAGGAAGAGAAAATAACCAAGAATTAATTGTCACTATAGATTTATGTCTGAGGGAACCAGTAGACATATATGACAGAAAGACATTTTTGTCATGGATGTGGGCACAATAACACATCTATAATCCTTACAGAAATTCAAATAGATATTTATATTTTCATTTTTTTCTTTACTTTAGGAGATAATGCAAGTATGTAGGCATTACACATTGCTTTTGTTTTTGCAAAACATTATGCATAGCACACATCTCTGTGTGTCACTTATGAATGATCATAGTATTAGAGGATTGGGTATTAATGTGGTTGTTTAGGTTTTCAGTAGGGGGGATTGTGTGTACACTGCTCTGCATCCTGTTAGTTGTCATACCTCTTTTCTAGCAGGCAGACAGGAATGTGTTGTTCTTGATTGTTGTGCTGTGTGGATCATCATAGGGTTGTATTAGTGACATGGTTCACACCTCTGGGTCATGTATGTTTCTTTTGGGGTGTCTACATGCCATTCTTTTGTTTTACAGATGCATTGCATGTGATCAGATGTACAAGCAGAAGGAGGGCATGGAGGTTTAACAGCATAGGTTTGTTAGACGGTTGACCACTATCAAAACATGCCAGTCCTCAGGGGACGGTCACCTTGTGGGAACGTGTTCCAGGCATACCTCTCAACATCTTAGAGCATGAAATCTACACAAAGCCATAAATGAAAGTGGGACAAAGACTGAGAAATAGAAACAATTTTTAAATATTGCTCTTACAAACTTAAAGAGTCGATAAAATAATGGGTTTTGCATTAGCATGAATTTTCTAAAGGATATGAAGTCTGAAACCTAAATGACCTTCACTGTTTTCTAACTTCAATCTTTAATGATTTGCCACTAATTTGCCAGAAAACCACAATTTTATGAAAAACAGACCAGAAATATGAGGCTAAAATCTGGACATTCTGCAAAAATCTTTACAGTTGAGAGGTATGATCCAAGGTAGCTAGACTCTGTATTTGGCATAAGCTGCATGCTAGGATAGAGGATGCCTTTGCTGGCATGGTGCTGCTGTGTGTCTGCTTGTTTGCAGTGCCTTTCCAAGGCAGAGGTATACACATTACTTGTTTACATATGAAAAAGGGGGGGGCTCACAGTGTAAAAGAAAATATACTCACTCCATCCTCTGTACTCCCCCACTAACTGCCACATTTTATTTCCTTACTGTGTGTACCATTGCTTTCTTCCTGCATACTCTGCTTATTCTTTTTTATCATCACTACTGCTGGCTATGCCATACATTGCATACTCTGTCTCCCTCCATGTAAGTGGTGCTGCCACTACATGTTTAGAATCACATATGCATCCCACTGTTGGACCACATAACACAAAATGTTCTTTTTTCCCCTTGTTTTGTCTGCAGCATATCTGCAGACATTTATACACCTTTTGATAGATAGATGACTCACCTATTGCAACCACCCATGCAAGCACATAGTGACATACACATATACACATTTTTACACACACACACACATATATATATATACACACACACATATATATATATATATATATATTTACACACACATGCAAATATCTATATATGTGTGTGTGTGTATATATGTAACATATGTATAATGTATATATAATTAGCAATTCCTGTTTTGGAATACCAATCCAGTTGCTTATATGTACTTTCATAAAATGAATACAGTTTGTTCCTCCAAGCTTCTCTGGTACAGCAGAAAATCTCAAAGTTTTCCCTACGTGCTCTGTCCTCTAAATTATATTACTGTTTGAAACAGCTCTTCTTGTGCAGTCTCATATTCAGTCAGCCTTTTCTTCATTTCAACCTCTGAGATTTGCAGTTCTGTCACATTATCTAAATATCTGTTCAAAGCCTCTTCAATTTTTTCCAGCTTTTTATTGTTTGTGTTGATATATACTCCATCAGTGTTTCATTTAATTTAATCGGGTCTGTGTGCAGCTGCTTTAAACTTTCCTCTAGGTTACTGGAAGTCATGAATGGAACTAGCGCTGCTTCTTTCTGAACAACTGCAATGCTTTCCCAGTCCATGCTTTTTCCTCAACTTTTGTAGTTGATTTTCCTCCAGGTCCCTTTTTATTTATATATACATTTTTTCCTGGCATCTAGGCGGTACACTTACTAGTCAGTTACTGAAATTTACCCAGAAAGCTAGGTCCACTGGCTTTCTCTGTTAAGTTTGTTTTCAGACTGGGAGAGCTAGAATTAAGCTGTTACTCATTGTACAGCCATCTCGGAAGCCCAGGACTTTGTACTCTTGAACAGTACAGAGGAAGTTGTCTGTTTAGAGTGGAGGCCAAAAGCTCTACCTGAGGAATACCCCACAGATGGGCTATGTCTAGAAACACTTGTCTAGGAAGCATCCATTCATGAGCCTGTGTTCCCTAACTGCTCAGAGAGTCTGTCACTAGATTGTGCTCTGATGGAATGTAAACTGCCTGAAGAGTCAGCTGATTGATATTCAGATCCCAGGCATGAACAGCTAGTCTGCAAAGGAGATAAAACCTCGTACCTCCTCCTGCTTGTTGATATACCACATCATGGTAGTATCATCTGTGAAGATTTTTAGGGGACTAGGGAGAAAAAGGGAATGAAAGGCCTGAAGAGTCAGAAGCAGAGACCTTATCCCTTTCACATTAATAGTCTGACCTCTGATGATGAGGCCAGAGACCCTCAACTTTCTGAAGATCACAAGAAGCAGCCCACCCCAGGTCTAAGATGCCCATGAACAGTTCTTGGGAAGGAAATGGAGCCTAAAAGGGCAGTCATGGACTTGAGAGAAATGTGCTGAATCCATCACTGGCACTCAAGTTTGAATCAAGGATGGAAAGGAACAGGGAAATCCAGGTGGTGGTAATGTTGAAGGCTCACCAATTTGAGGTACCCCTGAAGCTTCCTCATCTGGAACCTGGCAAGAGGAAGCATGGGAATGGTGAAGGCCACAAATCCCAGAATACTGAGAAGTTCCCTAGCCATGATAGAGGACAGAGGAAGACCAGAGTGGAAGAAGGCTGCCAGAGACAAAACCTTGGGAGCAGCAAGAGGAGCCGAAAAAGGGAATGGTCTGAATTCTGCAATACAGAAAAACATGATTCTGGAAGTGCACAAGCACAAACTTCTTGAGACAGATGGTGAACCCCCGACTTTATAAAAGACAAGTTTACTTTGACAATAAGTTGACAAAAAGTTGTGGCAATTACATAATGTAATAGCTTTAATGTAATTTTCATGATCTCTGTGGCACAGTGATGGAGCTAGCAATAAAGTAATACTTGGAGTTTGTTGATGGTGATTTGAATCTGTAGGAGCTCCAAGTTAGGATAATGGGTAATTTGACATAAAGTGATGGTGCTTCTGACAAGTACGGACACCCTGCAGTTACCAAATAGCCTAAAGGCATGATACAAGATGAACTCTGATAGAATGCTGTCATCACACAAATATGAATGTGCCCAATCTGCAAGCAAGGCCAGAAGTAATGTCACCTTTCGACACTGACTAGTGCCACCACAGTGTTAGTTGACTGAGTTTGCTATAATGGAATATCAACCAGGAGGACATTGTCCAATAAAAGCACTCTGGGGCAGCAAAGCCTTTGGTCAGTCTGCAGAAGTCACGGTATCCAAAGCTAACACATACTGAATTCTCTTAGAATGACACCATGTACTCAGCCTACTGTTAAAGTCAAATATCTTGCCTTGGTATATAGGCATCATTCTTGGTTAAGGCATTCTGGCCTCTAACACCTGCACAGTAAGTTCCATCATTTCTCTCTTCATGTTCCTCAGGGTGTAACATCTCTGGTTATTTGCTCCCACATGGGCCACCACTATGTCAGTCATAATGCCTAGTTTAATGGACCAGAGGGCCATTGTGATATCATGGATCACAGCACCAGATAAGCAATTTACAGTCTGCCTGTTCTTGTCTCTTTTGGTGAGTAAAGAGTCTAACTATAGAGTCACCTATGATTAAAACAATTTCCAGTGTAGAAGCAGAGTTGGTGGGTCTTATGGGACTGTGCCTGCTTTCATGGTGGCTCCTGTGTAAGCTTTGTGGATTTGGAGTATTTGTGACTGAAAAATGATTAGGTGCTGCCTTGTGTGTTGGAGGCTGGAAACTTTTGTGTGTGTTTTAGGAGACTTTTGCATATTTTTCTTTATAGCCTATGTGCAAGTTTAGCGTCCAGTGATATGGCTAATGAGGTGCTGTGGATGAATGATGCTTTGTGGGCTGATATGAGAGGGTTGTCTCTATGTTCCTTACATATTTACATCTCTTGCAAGTTGGTACTATCAAATGGCAGAAGTGAACAGTCAGTAAAGCATAACACAGATGCTACACTATTACTGAATATATAATACAATCAGAATGGCCATAAACAGACTAAGAGAAGTCTGCTGAACAATGATACCAAAGTATGTAGAGCTATAGCTATAGTGCTCAGAAGTTGGGGGAGGGGACTACCATAGCAAAACCTGAAGATTTACAGATGAAATATTTAGGGTGAGACTATGACGTAAAGTTAGTTTGGTAGCTGATCTAGCATACTTAGTGAAAAGGCCAAGGCTATATTCTACAAAGTAATGGCAATTTCACATAAACTCTTTGCAAAGTTAAACACTTCTAGTACTATACATGCAAACACTGCAGAATAGTTGCTAAGCACTGGGAGTTAGTTTATACCACAGAATGAATGCTAGGCTCCAATAATGACTTACACAATGGGTTATACTACATTTTAATCACTTTAGTCAGGTGTTGAGAATCACTGCAAATGCAAATTCCTTCTTCAAAATAGTAACCATACTATTCAGCCATTCTGTTGAGTCTCCTTAATGATAAAGGTTTCCATCTACTTTGGTTAATGTTCTGCTTAAATTAAGAGTTGCATCTACTTTTCTAGCCTTCAATTATCAAATGTCCTTAATGTGTTATTCTCAGAAATCACTTGCCTGTTTGTGTTAGAGTAAAACAAGTGACTGCCCAAGACTGTTGCATACTGTTAAGGGAAGCTTCCCCTTTCCCCAATGTTGTGCAACTGCTGTAGTAATATACACAGTTTAGGAGTCTGGGACTGCAGAGGGAGCTAGCTTCTTGCAAAAACACCTGTTTTGAAACAGGCAATACACAAAAGAGGATGCTCATCTGTCATGCTGAAAACGCAAGCTTGGGAAGAGTAGGGCAGGCTAGGGGAATCTTTGGTTTAGCACAGGGGGTCTCAACAACATCCTGATGTCACTGCACTAGTTCAGCTAGGGTTATTTAACTGGCCACTGAAAATATGGTGTCTCCCAGGCTCTGTGCTCACTAGGCCTAATAAAGAGTACTGTTAAGGATAGCTTCTATAACAGTTAGGGTTCCTGTCCAGGGAAAATTACATTTGGGTTACCTGAAAACAAGAAACTGCAGCACTTAGGGATGGACAAATTTCGAAGCTGGGGGGTGAACAGCCTAAGACTGTGTGGTAATAGAAGCAAAAAAAAAAAAAAAAAAAAAAAGTACTCACCATAATGTCCCATCTGTGTTGTCCATTTTCATTCTTCCGCAATGGTTGGGTTCAGGTCCGACTCAGCCATTACTATAGCTCGTGGTGACCACAAACCTCTTGAGCTTCCTCCTTACCCACAATGCACCAACCCCCTAACATATCCCAGATCTTAACCAACAACTATCCCAGATCGTGTTTGTTAGATTAGAATAAGTAAGAAATATCACTATCAATTACTGGTTACAGAAAGCCTTCATCTGGAGCTCAACGGAAGGGCCAGACGAGTCCTTAAAAACTCTCGTTCTTCCAGAAATCATTGTTGAATGTTTGGGAGTTGGAGGGAAGGGAGTTGAGGAAGAATAAGAATGGACAACACAGATGGAATGTTAAGATTAATTCAAAACCTCTTTATCTTATGTTGTCAATTTTCATTCTTTCCTCAACAGTTGGGACAGAGTTCCAAGTACATGAAATCCCGGCTGGACTCTAAGGAAAGATGCTCCTGTGCACAGTTGAGCCAAAGGCTGCTCTTCCTCTTGAGACCAGATCTAGTGTGTAATCGTAATAAAAGTATGAGGATAAGCCCAAGTTACAGCTGCACATGTCATCCATAGTTTATAGTTTCATAGTTTAGTACCAGGCTATCTGCCCTGAGGCATTTGTAAGCCTAGCCATAGTGATGTGGCTTTTGCCACCCCATGAAATGATACAAAAATGTACAGAATAAATTTAGAATACTGTGCCTCTGTCTAGTAGTGACACAATGAAGGTCCCCTTATATAATAGAATTAGTTTACTGTGCCCCCGTCTAGCAGTGACACAGATGTGACCCCCTGGGGTAAATATACGATCTCCCATCCACTCATCAAGATTTCTCTTGAAGAGAGTCAGTGAGGTGCTCTGCCTAATATGAACTGGGATCTTGTTCCAAAGCATGGGAAGCCTCTGGGTTATGAATCTATCCCTCCAGCATGTCCTATTCATACTTGTGCCGAGGTTTAACTCTTTAGCTCTCGTGGTCCTGATGGATTTGGATTTTTTTGAGGTGGAGCATGTCCATCAGATCCTGATTGGACATGGCCTTGTACGTCAGGCAGAGATCACCTCTGAGCAGGCGGTATGCTACTGAATAGAGCTGAAGTTTCTTTAGTCTGGCAGAATAAGACATACAACATTCAACACTCACTTTTATTCATGATATTTCTTATGTAGGTTATATACATTTTTCATGTCATTTCATTTGGAAATGTAGTTGACTGGGATTTTCTGTATTTTCAGGACAGGCATTGTTTGAGCATTTAACATCTATTTGATTTGTGATTTTATGATGTATATCCAAACTTGTCATTCATTCATTACATGTATCCTCATTGTAATTACTTGTTTGACCACTAGAGGTGATCATACAAAAGAATCAGTTTATGTTTTCTTCATTGTAATTACTTGTTTGACCACTAGAGGTGATCATATAAAAGAACCATTTTAAGTTTTTATTTATTTTAACTTAGATCTGAAGAAGCTGTGTTAACAGTGAAAGCACTCATCTTTAAATAAATACTCATTCTTTTTACATAGTTGGTCTTGAGATACTCTTCATTTTTTGGACCTGTTTTGCTCCTGCAACCTCCAACTTGATTTTACTTCTAAGTGCTTTTTAAACTGGGTGACAGGCAGCATTCATCTGGTGTATTCAGTGGTGTGTTGTTTTAAGTTTACTTATTTATTGTGTTTATACACCACTGACGACCGGAGCAGTTCCATAAAGCCTCTATCATGGCAGATATCGAATTGGATTATATACAGCGAGGTGAAAACCAGCAGAATATTCACATAGTTTCATAGTATAGTACTAGGCTATCTGCCCTGGGGCATTTGTAAGCCTAGCCATAGTGATGTGGCTTTTGCCACCCCATGAAATGGTACAAAAATGTACAGAATAAATCTAATACTGTGCCTCTGTCTAGTAGTGACACAGTGAAGGTCCCCTTATATAACAGAATTAGTTTACTGTGCCCCTGTCTAGCAGTGACACAGATGTGACCCCTGGGGTAAACTTACGATCTCCCATCCACTCATCAAGATTTCTCTTGAAGAGAGTCAGTGACGGGCTCTGCCTAATACGAACTGGGATCCTGTTTCAAAGCATGGGAAACCTCTGGGTTATGAATCTATCCCTCCAGCATGTCCTATTCATACTTGTGCCGAGGTTTAAGTCTTTAGCTCTCGTGGTCCTGATGGATTTGGATTTTTTGAGGTGGAGCATGTCCATCAGATCCTGATTGGACATGGCCTTGTACATCAGGCAGAGATCACCTCTGAGCAGGCGGTATGCTACTGAATAAAGCTGAAGTTTCTTTAGTCTGGCAGAATAAGACATATGTTGGAGACCCTTGATCCTTTTGGTGAGGTACTTTTGTGGTCTCTCCAGCTGTTGCAAGTGCCGGGTGAGGTACATACCAAATGGGGCATTGTACTCAATCATGGGTCTGATGAGGGAGGAATATAGGGGTACAATGACATCCTTGGATCTGGATGTGAAACCCTTCATGATGAGGTGTGCAAGGTAGAATGTTTTTCTAACCACTTTGGCAATGTGGGTGTCAAATGAGAGGTCGCTGTCTACTTGGGTCCCTAGGTCTCTGATTACTTTTCTGTACTCAGTGGGTTGCTGTCTATGTGATAATTTGTGGGTACTTTGTTTTTCCAAAAGGGATGACTATACATTTTTGGCATTTAGTTTAAGGCTGTGACTACGGCACCAGTTGTCCGCTTCAGTGAGGCCTTTTGTAGGATGTGTGTATCTGCTGGTGTATCGACTATGGCACCTAGTTTGCAGTCATCTGCGAACTTTGTCAGCCACAGCCCTCCCATGTTTGCTTTAACATCTGAGAAATAAATGCTGAACAAGAGGGGTCCCAGGACAGATCCCTGTGGGACACCACTTGTGACTGGCTTTGAGTCTGACATTGCTCCAGCGATTTTAACTTTATGGGTTCTGTCCTTTAGCCAGTTTGCAACCCATCTAGTGACATAAGGGTTTACTTTTAAGCTGTTTAGCTTATCTATGATGCCTGAGTGGGGTATTGTGTCAAGGCCTTAGCCAAGTCCAGGTATGCTGTATGGACTGCTTTGCCCTCATCAATGGCTCTAGTGACTGTTTCAAAAGTCAACCAGGTTTAAAAGGCAGGATCTGCCCTTTACAAAGCTGAACTGGGTGGGGTCAAGCGTCTGTAGGTCCCCTATGTCTCCGTTTATGAGTTCCATAATGATTCTTTCCATAGCTTTGCAGACCAGGCTAGTCAAGCTTATGGGGCGGTAGTTTCAGGGTCTGTAGAGGCACCCCTTGTGGAGTGGGACCACTGTTGCTGTACGCCAGTGTTCAGGTACATATCCCGAAGTAAGGCTAAGGTTAAATAGCATTTTTATGTGTGGGTTTAACTCCTCTTGGAGTTCACGTAACACGCACCCCGGGATACCGTCAGGTCCCATTGATGCTGTGTTTTTTGCTTTGTTTAGGGCGGTTCTCACTTGGACATCTGAGATGACAGGGAGATTACATTCAGCTGGGATAAGTATTTCTTCTTTTGGGGGTGAAGGAGGCAAGAAATTTGCACTGAACCTCTCGGCCAGAATGTTAGCAATATCTGTGGGTTCAGTGTATTTTTTGTTGTTGTGAACCAACTCTGAGCATATCTGAGGGTTTCCGCCCAGGTTTCTAACATAGCTGAAGAAGGCTTTCTCTCAAAGTTTACCTTGGATGTTTTTATGAGAGAACGTAGTTTTCTGCTAATGTTGATCAGAGATGTCTTCCCTTCATGGGATTTCGCTCTGACGTGCAGTAGCTTCCTTCTTTTGTTATACAATTTGTTTATGGCTGAGGTCCACCAGACAGGACGCTTACATTTGGTGGAGAGGGACTTGGATTTGTTTGGGATTGCATGATCCATGCATTCTTGGAGATGTCCATAGAAAGCATTTGTAAAGGATTCGGCATTGTGGGATGTGGTATCCACTGGCACAGTGGGCTTAAAGGATACCATCTAAGTCTTAAGAAGAGTGAAGTTTGCTTTTGAGAAGTTTTTCACTGTGGTCTTTTGTGCTGGGGATGGAGGTGGGATATGTATATCCAGGGTGATTAGTTTGTGGTCAGATCTCACTAGTGAGGGGTATACTTCTGGTGTGGAGCATTTTGTCCCCATGTTTGTGATGATCAGGTCTAGTATATTATCTCCCCTAGTGGGAGAGGTAACTAGTTGTTCCAGTGCATTTGAATTTATGAATTCCAGGAACCTTTGGGCTAGGGTATTAGGGCTAGAATAATGTACCCAATCTATGTTTGGGTAGTTGAAGTCTCCCAGTATGATGGTATTTTGTGATACATTCATATCCTCCAATGTCTTCAGGAAGGCTGAGTGGGGTTCTTGAGATTGGGAGGGTGGTCTGTAACATGCTACCAGTTGTATAGCAGTTTTGCCTATGGTTAGTTGCACTTGTATGGTCTCTGATGCTTCATGTGTTGCTACTAACCTGGAGGTGTGGGTGTCCTTTATGAATATGGACACTCCCCCTCCGTTTGTGGTTCGGCCTGGGTTTTGGGGCCGAAAAGCATGATACGAGGTATAGCCTGGTAGTGCTGGGGTGCTCTCAGGAGCCTTGAACCAGGTTTCAGTTACTACACAGACGTCAATGTTCTCCATGCTGAGGAGTGCATCAAGTGCCTGCATCCTGAGATTTAGACTTCTGGCATTGAGGAGCATTACCCTTAGTTTTTTCCATTTTTGTTTTCTAAGGAGGTGGGTTTGTCTTTTGAGCCTTGCCTAAAAAAGGCACTATGGGGGTAGCAAGAGCCTTAGCCAATATCCGGAAGCCCAGTGGTGACAGGTGTAAGCCATCCCTTGCAAAGCAGTGTGGCTTGTCCAACATATCATCCCAGGCAGACAGACATTGGATCCCCTTAGAATGACACCAGTACTTGAGCCAATTGTTAAAGCTGATCATCTTGTCTTTGTATTGTGGTATCATTCTTGGTGAGGGCAAGATGCTGCTCAGGGTCAGGGTCATACCAGCCTGGGCTACATAATCGGAGAGCTCCTTTATGTCTCTTTTCATGTAGTCCAGGGAGGTACGTCTCAGGTAATTCACACCAGCATGGACAATGACGGAGTCATATTTGTACTTGATTTGGAGTGACCTGAGTGCGTGTGCTATGTGGCGGATCCTAGCTCCCGATAGACAGCTCACAGTCACCTTCTCCTTGTTCAGCCTGGTCAGTGGGACATCAGTGTGTCTGACTATGGAGTCACCTATTACTAGTGTATCAGGCAAGGTGTTTGGCCTTAAGGGCTGCGATTGGTCGACACACTGATTTAATGAAGTATGTGTTGCATGTGTTTTGTTTTGAGGTGGTGGATTTTTGGATGTCTGCTTTGGGAGCCTCTGCTGTTTTGGTAAGTTTTTATTAGAGCCTCGAGTATGTCTTTGTGTTTTTATGTGTTTGGTTTGCAGTTGTGGTAGGTCTATGTGGGACTGGGATTGTTGTGTGTGTGGTTGCCATCTCCTCCTGTCTGGTCATGCCAGCCCTGAGTTGAGAGAGTTCAGCCTCCAGTTTGGCTATATAGTTGCATCTCTCACATGTATTTGTGTTTGTTGGGAGGAGGAGAGGGTTGTCTGTGTACATGAGACAATTGTAGCATTGTCTCAAGATGCCCAGATTGACCAGCTGAACTGGAGACGACACCAGTAATCTACCACTTGACATGCTAGAACAGTATAAGGGAGTGGTATACCTTTAAGGGAAGTGGGTATTCACAGGGGTGGTAAGTAGATGTAGTGCTTTACTTAGTATGAAAGTGCTTACTTAGTAGAGAAGTATTGAGAACAAGTACTAGGCTTATAATACAGTGAGTAGTCTGGTTATACTAAGAGTAGAGCTTCCTTAAGGGAAAATTTGAAGAACAGACTTGGCGGAGCCAGAAAAAGTTTAACCTTGTTTAACCGCGCTATGCGACCTCGCAAAGCCGTGCAAATGCGGATTTTAAACAGTGAACTACAAAAGAGCTGGAAATGGTCCCAAACAACCAATTACTACAGCTTCTTGTGCTGAGGTCACTTCCCCCAAGGACAGGTAGGCTGCTCAAGGCTCCCCACTCCCACTGGTGAGCAAAGAAACTTCCTTCTATCCAAGTAAGGTAATGGACAACACAGGAACTACACCACAGCCCAGAATACAGCAATGCCTGTAAACTGGTCTAAACTAGTCGAGGAAGGTGGGAAAACAAGGATTATTTTTTGTTTTTGGTAGAAACACACAGAAAATGCAGAAACAGTGATAAATTTGTTACACAGGCTAGCACACTTTAGTGGGCAGCCTCCACAGTTAAATTAAACAAACAAACAAGCAAACTTTCGATCAAATTCGACTAAAGTGTAACTTTAAGTGCAGATTTTAAAATAATGCAGCAATCAGTTAAAAAACAGTTCAGGCTAGTTCAAGGTAAGCTACAGAAGCTATTTCAAGTGAAAAAAGCAAAGATACTTAAATCCAGAAGGTAGTCACTTTTCTGAGTTCCCTGCTGCTAGGACCACTCTGTAAACCCACGTGGAGCTTGTCTGAGCAGTATAGTCAGAAAAAACCACCCAGAGGCAGATTTTAAACAGTGAACTACAAAAGAGCTGGAAATGGTCCCAAACAACCAATTACTACAGCTTCTTGTGCTGAGGTCACTTCCCCCAAGGACAGGTAGGCTGCTCAAGGCTCCCCACTCCCACTGGTGAGCAAAGAAACTTTCTTCTATCCAAGTAAGGTAATGCGCAACACAGGAACTACACCACAGCCCAGAATACAGCAATGCCTGTAAACTGGTCTAAACTAGTCGAGGAAGGTGGGAAAACAAGGATTATTGTTTTGTTTTTTTGGTAGAAACACACAGAAAATGCAGAAACAGTGATAAATTAGTTACACTTGGAATGTTTGGATAAAAACACTGACAAAGTTGCTATGGATCCAGTCAAGTGGGCTTTTAAAGGTTTTGGTATGAAATACCCAATTTATTTTAGACAAAAAATATACAGTTGGTAAGCCATCTTGCCAAAGCTGCTTTTGCAACTGATTTGCCTAATTTGGCATCTGCAAAGGAGAGAAACAGTTGATCAGATTTTCTAAATTCTTTTGTCCTTAGTAGAAATTTAACTGTCTTTGAAAATCTAACAAGTGCAACATACATTCTCCTTTGTTTTCAAATTCTGGAAAGAAGACAGGCAGATTAACAGACTGGTTAACGTTGGATTCTGACACCATCTTAGGAAGGAAAGCACGGTTGGTTCATAATGTTACTCTAACCCTAAGAAAAATCAAGTAGGGAGGTTTGGAGGACAATGCTTGAAGTTCAGAAATTCTTCTAGCAGAGATAATGGCCACTAGAAAGATGTTTTTTCAGGTCATAAATTTAAGATCACATTTTGCTGCTGGTTTAAAGGGGGAATGGGTTAAGGGTTCAGTATTAAATTCAATTCCCATGGTGGAGTAGGATCTTTATAAGGTGGTCTCAATAGAAGAGTGCCTTTCAAGAAGGCCTTACAAAGCCCATATGAAGCCAAGGAAGAATTCTCAATACTAATATGGAAGTTAGATATTGCTGCCAACTGAATTCTAATGGCTGAAGAGCTACCTCCTTCATTAAAAATTATTGCTAAAAATTCAAGAACACACTGTACAGTGGCTGACAAAGGGTCAATATGTTTCTGATACACCCAAAAAACTAACCTCTTCCATTTACTTCTGTAAGGTTTTCTCATAGAAGCTTTATGGGAAAGTTAAGAAAAACATTTGATGGACAGGGGAAGAGAGCATTAGTTGTCTGGTTATTAAAGGAAGTGGAGAAACCACGCTGTCAGCTTTAGGTTTGAGATATCTGGATGAATTATTCCCATTGGGTGAGACAGGAGGTGTGAATCAGATCCAGAATCCAAGGCTGGTAAACTAGATGAGACCAAAGAAAGGGGAACCAAATCTGTTGAAGCCGATAAGATGCAATGACAATGACTCTACTCTTCAACCTGACAGCTTTCTGCAGAAATTTGGGAATCAAGGGAGACAGGGATAAACATACAGGAGACTGGGAGGGGATCATAGAGCACAGCATGCCTTAGTGATTCCCCTGGTAGGGGTGGGGATCAGGTCAAATAAGCTGTTGCACTTGTTTAGGGGACAGGCACAAAGACTGCAGCAAGGCTTGCCCCATTGATGGAAAATCATTTATTTCACACTGTTGTGGAGGGGCCACTTGTGAGGTAGCAGAATGAATGTGCTCAGCTTGTCTGCTATCATGCTGGACTTCCCTAGGATACGCATTGCTATCAGAAAATGGTTGGAAAAGATCGCCCATTGCTGCACTCTGATGGCTTCTTGTGAACTTCACTACTGGTTCCTTATTGTTTTTTTATGCTGCAGACTACCGATATATTGTCCAACTGAATCACAATAGTTCCTGAAGGGAACCATCCTCTGCTATGGAAAGGGTGGAATGTTTTTGTTTGGCTGTGGGAGGTTGGCATAATGGTTAAAGTGTTCACCTTAAAAACACAAGGTGCAGGGTTTGAGTCTCACATGGGGTAATTGGCTAGGCTTAAAGTGGCCCACAAGGATAATTAGCCTAGTAATAACCTATGAACCTAATAAACAGAATTTGGGAGATCGTAGGTTTACCCCGGGTATCACTTCTGTGCCACTGTTAGACAGAGGCACAGTATACTAACCTTGAAAAAGGGCATAGCAAAATTAATTTAATATGGGTGGCGAAAGCCATACACACTCTGGCTAGGCTTATAAATGCCCTAGGGCAGACAGCCTAGTATGAACCTATGAACCTATGATAGTGTCTTGAAATGCTTGCAATGCTAACAGAACTGCTCTCATTTCTAGGATGTTGATATGCATGTTCGCCTCTTTGGGGGAACAAGTGCCTTTGACTGTTTTCCCAAGAAAGTGCTCCACCCACCCACTCTGGGATGCATCCATGGTTACTATGGCCTTGAGCTGAAGAAGAATATAAGGACAACCTTGAAGAACTTGATCTGATCGAATCCACTACCAAAGACACCTGCATGCTTGAGCAATTTTTATCAACATATGTCAGTCTAAATAATCAACCACTGAGTTGCTAACATCCACTGAAGAAATCTCATGTGGAATCTCACTAAAGGAACTAAAATTATGGCTGCTGGCACTGACCCTAGGGCTTGTAGAACCCAACCATGCTGAAATTGTACTGTGAATTATCTTCTTGACCTGGAATCTGATAGTCCATACTCTTGCAAGAGGAAGAGAAGTTGTTACTGATACCATGTTGAAAACTGTTCCTATAAACACCAGTACCTGAGAAAGTTCTATTTGCTGTAATTTATGGTAATTCCTAGATGGTAGCTAGTATGGAGTACTTGATCTCTTGCTCTTATGGGTAGATGCATGTTTGGGGTGGTAATGAGCCAACCGTCTAGATACAGAAATAGCTAAAATCCCTGCAGTCTTAAGTGAGCTGTTACCACTGTCATGCATTTGGTGAACACCCTGGGGGCTGTGGTGAGACCAAAGGGCAGGGCTTTGAACTGGTAATGACTGGCTCCCAGCCTGAAGCCTAATTACTTTCTGGACTGTCTGTTCATTTTTATGTGATAGTATGCATCTTGAAAGCAGTAGTGGAAAGGGAGTTTGATAATTCCTTAATCAAGTCCCTCTGCAGTCTTCTAAAATATACCAGGTAGTTCAGCGACCTGAGGGCAGAAGTCACTGAAGTATAGATAATGCTTCCCAAATCTGTCCAAAGCCCTGGACTCCCTGTTAGGGGGATGGACAGTGGAACTCTGTTCAAGTTCCTTCTTAGTGGCCGCCACCACCACCACGACCATTGCATCCACTGGTATTCCCTTACTCCAAAACTACCTTCCTGCAGGTGGTGCTAGAATCTGATCTGTTGTCTTGCAGACAGGTTCAACTGAGTCAGGCTCCTTCCAAGCCCACTTAAAAATCAAATCAATGAGCTCATCAGTGGGCAGAGTTACCCAGGAGGTAGACAGACCAGATCCAAATGCCTCCAAGAGTACCAATTCCTCCTGAGAAGGATTGTTGGAGGTCCAAGCACCCCTCTGCTTAAAGAACTCAAGGATGTCTCCAAATGAGACGTTTTCAGGTGGTGATCTTGAGGATCCTTCCCATTCATTAAAATTGGCATCTTCAGTGATAGATTCCTGTGAGGAATCTAAGTGCCTCCTCTTCCTAGGGACTTCCTCGGTGGGATGCTCCAGTGAAGTATCCAAAGAGATTTTAACTGCTGGGTGGACTGGAGACTTTGAACTGGCTGTCCCTGTGGCGTAGAATGATGTGGCTCACGATGCAGAGACTTCTGTGATCCAGACAGAAGATCCAAAGAGGGAGGGAGGGTCTGTCCATCCTGCCAGAGAAGAAAAAAGAAATTACGTATTTATTGTACTGTTCCATATGTGTTGTCCATATTCATTTATTCTTGACATATGGGTTTGGGTCCAATATCAGAATCAACTAGGTCATTACTACAGCTTGTGCAGGCCAAAACCTCTTGAGCTTCACCTCTACCCATAATCCTACTCTCCCATTTACCTCCGATCGAGTTTGCAGATTAGAAATATAAAGTCATAAATAAGAAAGCCTTCATGGAGACCCTTTCTACTATGCCTTAATGATTACAATAAAGTTATATGTCCATTATCCATTCCACCAAAGGGTCTTCAAAGGCCAAGAGATGGAGGAAAGGGAGTCAAGGTTCATAGGCAAGTACTAGGCTATCTGCCCAAGGGCATTTATAAGCCTAGCCAGAATGTGTTGGCTTTAACCACCCCCTTTGATTCATTCCCCGTGCCTCTGTCCAGCAGAGCTATTAGTTCCCTGTGCCACTATCCAGCAGAGCCACTGCAGTGATCCCCGAGGTAAATTTTCTGTTTCCCATCCACCCATCAAGGTTTCTCTTGAGTGTTTGGGAGGGGCTTTGCCTGATGTATATTGGAATCCTGTTCCAAAGCATGGGGAGTCTCTGGGATAGGAATCTATCCCTCCAGCATGTCCTATTTATCATTGTGGTGAGGTTTATATCTCTAGAGCGTGTGGCCCTCTGGGATTATTTTTTTTTTTTAAGGTGGAGCATGTCCATCAATTCTGGGTTGGATATGGCCTTGTATGTCAGGCAGAGATCACCTCTGAGTAAGCGGTATGCAACAGAGTACAGCTGGAGTTTCTTGAGTCGGGCTGCATAGGGCATCTGTTTGAGGCCGGTAACCCTCTTGATGAGGTACTTTTGTGGTCTTTCCAACTGATGCAGGTGTCTTGTAAGGTACATCCCAAATGGGGCGTTGTATTCTATGACGGGTCTAATGAGTGATGAGTAGAGAGGCACAATAACCTCTTTTGTTCTAGATGCAAACCCTTTTGTGATTAGGTGGGCCACATAGAAGGATTTTCTGACCACCTTGGCAATATGATTATCAAAAGGAGAGATTACTAACTACTTGGGTCCCCAGATCCCTTATTACATTTTCTGTATTTAGGGGACTACCACCTATGTGGTAGTTCGTGGGTACTTTGTTTTTTCCAAAGGGGAGAACTATGCACTTTTTGGCATTTAGCTTGAGGCCATGATTTTGACACCAGGTATCCATCTCAGTGAGACCCATCTGGAGGGTGTCTATCAGCCGGAGAATCAATTATGGCCCCTAGTTTGCAGTAGTCTGCGAACTTGGTCAGCCATAGTCCTCCTATGCTTGCCTGCACCTCTGAGAAGTATACACCGAACAGGAGGGGTCCTAGGAATGAGCCCTGGGGGATGCCACTTGTAACCGGTTTAGAGTCGGACGTAGAGCCTGCAACTCTCACCATGTGGGTCTATCCATGAGCCAGTTGGCAACCCATCTCGTGACGTAGGGGTTTATGCTCAAGTTGGTTAGCTTGTCTATAATACTAGAATGGGGAATGGTGTCAAAAGCCTTTGCGAGGTCTAGGTAGGCTGTGTGGACCTCCTTTCCCTCATCTAATGACTTGGTAACTGTCTCAAAGAAGTCCACCAGGATTAGGAGGCATGATATGCCTTTTAAAGCCAAACTGTGTAGGTTCCCAATGTCTCTGTTAATGAGCTTCATGATGATGCGTTCCATAGCCTTGCAGACCAGGCTAGTCAGGCTTATACGGTGATAGTTCCCAGGGTCCATTGTGGCTCCACCTTTGTGGAGCGGGATAACTGTTACTGTGCGCCACTCTGTGGGTAAGTAGCCTGTAGAGAGGCTGAGTTTGAACAGCGTGTTTAGGTGAGGGGTTAGTTCATTTTGGAGCTCTTGTAAGACACAGCCTGGGACACCATCCGGTCCCATTGAAGCTGTGTTTTTTGGCTTTGGATAGTGCTGTTTTTAACCTGTGTCGGTGATTATTGGGGCCCTACATTCTTCTGGTATGGTTATGGGCCCTTTAGGGGTGAGAGGAGGGTGAAGTTTGCACTAAACCTGCCTGCCAGAATGTTGGCAATATCAGTCGGTTCAGTGTATTTTGTGCCATTCTGCACTAACTCAGAGCAGATCTGAGGGTTTCCACTTAGGTTCTTGACATAGCTAAAGAATGCTTTGTGGTTATCTTTGGAGTTACTGGCAATTTTTCTTTCGAAACTAGCTTTGGATGATTTAATGAGGGATCGTAGTTTCTTGCTGATACTGATCAGGGATGTCTTTCCTTCTTGGGATTTTACTCTTTTCTGTACTAGTTTCCTCCTCCTGTTGTATAGCTTGTTTATGGCAGGGGTCCACCAGACTTGTTTCCTTTTCTTGGAGGAGTGAGTCTTGGTTTGACTTGGGATAGCACGATCCATGCATTCCTGCAGATGCTCATAGAGTGCTTATGTATAGGTTTCAGCAGTTTCGACAGCCTTGTCCTTTAGCATGGGGGCTGTGAACCTTTCCACCTTCATCTTAAGTAATGTGAAGTTTGCTTTTGAAAAGTTTTTCACGGCAGTTTCCTTGATTGGTGATGGGGGCGGAATGTGGATATCCAGAGTGTTTAGTCTATGGTCTAATCTAACCATTGAGGGGTTGACCTCCGGTGTGGAACACCGGTCGCCCGTGTTAGTAATGACCAGGTCCAATATGTTGTTCCCTCTGGTAGGGATGTTGACCAGTTGATCCAGGGCATTCGAGTTTATAAATTCTAGGAAGCGTTGGGTAAGGGAGTTAGCACTTGAGTAGTTCTCCCAGTTTATGTTTGGGTAATTGAAATCACCCAGTATTAGGGTGTTTGGTAGGACCTTCATATTTCCCAATGTCTCCAGAAATGCAGAATGGGGGGTCCTGGGCCATGGTGGGTGATCTGTAGCAAAGCTACAATTTGGATTGCAGTTATGCCCGTTGTTAGTTGCACATGGATGACCTCTGAAACATTGTGCTGCGCCACTAACCTGGAGGTGTGGGTATCCTTGATGAATATGGATGCACCCCCGCCTTTTGTGTTTTGGTCCTGGTGCTGTGGCCGAAAGGTATAGCATGAGTTATAGCCTAGTAGTGCTGGAGTGCTCTCAGGAGCCTTAAACCAGATCTCTGTTACTGCACAGATGTCGATTTTCTCCATACTGAGGAGTGCCTCGAGTGCATGCATTTTGAGGTTTAGACTTCTGGCATTGAGTAGCATTATCCTCAGTTTTTGGTTACTTGTGCTATTTATGGTGGTGGGTTTGTCTTTTGAGCCTTGCCTAAAAAGGTACTATGGGGGCGGTAAGAACCTTGGCCAGTATTCGAAAGCCTAAGGGTGACAGGTGCAAGACATCTCTTGCGAAGCAACGTGGCTTGTCGAGCAAGTCATCCCAGGTGGATAGATACTGGATCCCCTTTGAATGACACCAGAAATGTAGCCAATTGTTGAAATTGATAATTTTTTTCTTTATACTGTGGCATCATTCTTGGTGAGGGCAGGATGCTACTCAGGGTCAGGGTCATACCAGCCTGGGCTACATGATCAGAGAGCTCTTCCATGTCTCTTTTCATGTAGTCCAGGGAGGTACATCTCTGGTCATTCACACCAACATGGATAATGACAGAGTTATATTTGTACTTGTTCTGGAGTGACCTGAGTGCTTGTGTTATGTGCCAGATCCTGGCACCCGACAGGCAGCTAACTGTAACCTTCTCCTTGTCCAGCCTAGTTAGTGGGACATCAGTGTGCCTGACTATAGAGTCGCCTATTACTAGTGTGTTGGGTATGTTATTTTGTGTTAAGGGTTGTGAATGCATGGCACACTAATTACGTGAAGTTTGTGTTTCATGGTTGGTGATGGGGTGTGGAGGTTGCTTGGATGTCTGCTTTGGAGGTCTCCGCTTCTTTTGCAGTTTTTTATTTAGAGCCTCTGAGTACATTTTCATGTATTCATGCGTGTTACTTGCCGGTGTTGGTTTATTAGGTCTATGTGAGACTGGTGGTGTGTTGCAAGTATTACCCTTCTCCTCTTTACTGTCAGTTCCAGTCTTGGGTTGAGAGAGCTTTGCCTCCAGTTTGGCTGTATAATTGCATCTCTTGCATATATTAGTGTTTGGTGGTAGGAGAAGAGGGTTGTCTGTGTACATGACGCAGTTGTAACATTGCCTCAAAATGCCCAGATTCACCAGTTGGACTGGAGAGTACACCAGAAACTGCCCTTTGGACATGCCTGAATAGGTAGAGTAAGCTGTTTTTTCTGATTGGCTGGTGGGGATGAATAGAGAGCCTTGTCCTTCTGGACAGTATAGAAGAGGTCTAGTGCTAGGGTTAATTAGTGCTTGCTATGAGTTTTAAGCAAATGCTTGACTGTGAAATGAATGGTTTGAGTGCTTAAGTTGAAGGTTTGTCTAGTTCAAAGGGAAAAATTGAAGAGTAGTCTTCGTGGAGCCGAAAATAGTTTAACTCTAGCTAAACTGCACTGCACAAATGTGGTTTTTATAGCAGGGAAGTAAAAGAGATAGAAATTAGCCCAAAATGGCAGATAAACTACTAACTTCTGGGCTGAAACCACTCCTCCAAGGACAGATAGGCTGCTCAAAGCTCCCCTCTCTCACAGGTGAACAGAGAAATTTCCTTCTATCCAAGTAAGGTATGGGCAACACAGAAACTTGCAACTCAGCCCTGGATTCAGCAATAACCTGAAAACTGGACTATACTAGTTCAGAACGGCGGGTAACATTTTTTTTTTCAGAAAATAGAGTAGATACAATCAAAACAACACTTTAAATGCACAGAAAAGGCTATTGCACTTTAGTGTGTAACCTACAACAGTTAAACAGATGATTTAAACACAAAAATGACTTAATTCAAGTGCAGTACAATATGTAGCAATAACAAACTTTTTAAACAGATTTGCTAAAATAAAACTGGTGTTTTAGGCAGAATTAGTTAAGACAGCAAGAAAGGCAGAAAAATGATACTTAATCACTCCAAAGTCACTCTTGTCTATCTGCTGCTGTAGACTGCAGAACACCTGGAAGGCACTTGCTGAGCGGAACAGAAGTGCAAAAGCTGCGCAAATGCGGTTTTTATAGCAGGGAAACAAACAGCATAAACAAACTCTACAACAAAAGAAACTGTTGCAAAAGAGTATGAAAATGGACAATACAGATGGAGCGTTATGGTAAGTACCTAACTTCTTTATCTAAAGTTGTCAAATTTCATTTTATCCTTGGCATAAGGGAGAATTCCCAGCTACCTTAGACCTTGGGAGGACTCATGGAAGGATATTCCTGAGCACCACTGAACAAAGGATGCTCTTCCCTCTGGAGAACAAATCCAATTTGTAATGGGTAATAAAGGTATGGGGAGAAGCCCAAGTTGCTGCTACACATATTGCATCCAAAGAAGCTCTAGAATGGAAAGCTGCTGAACTACCTACAGATCTTGTATAATGTGCCTTAACAGGCCTAGGCAAATCAGTTTTCTTCTTGTTACAGATGAAGGATATAGTCCTTGAGCCATCTGGCTAAGGTCACCTTGGTGACTGGTTTACTAGACCTTGCACTTGAAAAGGAGACAGACAGCTGGTCAGATTTTCTTCTGTTGTTTGTTCTGTGTAGATAAAAAGTTAACTGTCTGTGAACATCTAACAATGCAAATAGTATTCACCTTTGTTTGCAAAATTGGAAAAGGACAGTGGTAAATTAATAGTCTGATTGGTATAAGTTTCTGACACTACCTTATGTAGAAAAGCAGTTAAGGTGGTCTACATGAGGGTTGTACTTCTGAAATCCTTCTGGCAGAGGTTATGGCCACCAAAAAAAAAGAAGTTATGCTCTTACCATAACATTCCATTTGTGTTGTCGATCTTGATTCATTCTTGACAGATGGGTTTCCGTTCCATCCTCGGAAACAAATTGGCAGACATAACAAGCTTGTGCCAGCCAGAAACTCTCGAGCTAAGGTTACCCATAGTGCCCCTCTTCTCATCCCTTCAGATTGAGTTTGCCCATAAGAATAATTAAGAGGAGGATTTGTCTGAGCAAATACCCTATCACACAACCAGGGCTAGTTCTGAACTTCCAGGAGCCTTTGGAGGGGGTAGGAGGGTGGGATGTCAAGAATGAATGAAGATCGACAACACACATGGAACGTTAAGGTAAGAACATATCTTCTTTATCTGATGTTGTCAATCTTCATTCCTTCATGACAGATGGGACAGAGTCCCTAGCTACTTTATGTCCTGGGAGGCCCTATGGAAGGATATTCCTGAGCACCACTGAGCCAAAGAATGCTCTCCACCTGGAGACCATCTCCAATTTGTAATGAGTGATAAAGGTATGAGGGGTAGCCCAAGTAGCTGCTGCACGAATGTCATCCATAGAAGTTCTTGAATGAAAGGCTACTGAAGTGGCAACTGACCTGGTGGAATAAGCCTTGACTTTTGCTGACAAACAAACTCATTTGATTCTAATGATAGACAAAGATGATGCAGTCTCTCAACCATTTTGCCAACGTGATTTTAGAAACTGACTTACCCAATTTAGGCCCTGAAAAAGACAGGAACAATTGGTCTGATTATCTGAATGATTTAGTCCTAAGTAAAAATGTAATTGTCTATGTACGTTTATTTTATTTATTTATTTTACATTTGTTAACCAGGGGTGTCTGACTAAGACGAAACATCCAACAAATGCAAAGTTTGGGAAGAAAACCGGCAGGTCAATGGATTAATTAAATCTGAGACAACTTTGGGTAGAAAAGAGGGGTTAGTCTGAAGAAATACTCTGTGAAAAACTATATAAGGGCGCTTTACACACAAAGCCTGTAAATCTGATATTCTCCTAGCTGAAGTGATGGCTACCAGGAATAAAGTCTTTCAAAACAAAAATTTTATATTGCATGTGACTCCTGGCTCAAAGGGTTGACAAATCAAAGTTTGTAGGACTAGCGTAAAATTCCAAGGTTCAATGGGTTCTTTAAGGGGTGGCTTTAAATGTATGACTCCTTTTAAAAAGGTTTTGCAGAGACAGGGAGATATTAAAGAGAAGTAGTCAAAACCATTACGGAAATTTGAGACAGCTGCTAAATGGACTCTAATAGTAAAAGCTGAGGCTCCTGAATGGAGTAAGGTTGACTGAATTAATTGGGGCTGAAAAGGGGTCAAGTCCTGTTCCTTGAGACCAAAACACAAATATCTTCCACTTGCTATGATAAATTTTCCTGGTGGATGGTGTATGGGAAGCCAGAAGTATTTTTTGTACAGGGGAAGATGGATTATTTTGCCTGGCAATTACCAGACATGGAGGTACCAAGCTGTTAGCTTGAGACTCGATAGGTTGGGATGGACCAACCCCTGTGGATGTGACAGTAGTCCTGGAGTGGGGTCCAGAGTCCACGGTTGGAGAACTAGGTGAGGCCAAAGAAAGGGGAACAATACTTGGCGGGGCCAATAGGGTGCAATGATTACTTTGCTTCTCAACCAATGTACTTTCTTTAAAACTTGTGGAATCAGAGGAAAGGCATAAAGCATTCCCAGGGGCCAATAGTGTGCATGAGCATCCCTCGGGGACTCCCCCTGAGGGAGGCTTAGGACAAAGTAGCTGCTGCATTTGTGGTTGATGGGAGATGCAAATAGATTGCAGCAAGGCTGACCCCAGCAACGAAAAATCTCCATTACTACCTTGGGATTGAGAGACCACTCGTGAGGCAGGAGAACATATCTGTTCAGTTTGTTCACAATCATGCTGTAAATCCTGGGAATGTGCATTGCTAAAAAAAAAGTGGTTGGAGGCCATCACCCATTGCCATACTTTCATGGCTTCCCAACATAATGGGTAAGATCTGGTTCCCCCTTTTTATTGATATACCAGATGACTGACATGTTGTCTGAAAGGATAGCAATTGTCCCTGATGGGAGGGCAGATTGGAATCCTTGCAATGTCAGAAGGACCGGCCTCATTTTTAGGACGTTGACATGCAAATTGAACTCTAGGGGGAACAAGTGCTTTTGACTGTCTTTCCATGAAAATGCCTCCCCACCTCATCAGGGATGTGTCTGTGGTCACTATGGTCTCTTGTCGAATTTTGCTCCTATGAATTCTAAGCTTTGAGTGGGTACTAGTTTCGTCTTCTCTGTTTATTGAGATACCAAAGAGCCGTGCTAGTTGGATGTAATGTAAGGAGAGAAGTAGTAGATGGTTGGTGGAATCGTCTAAATATGGAAACATCTGGAATCCTTGCAGTCTCTCATGAGCTGTTACTACTGCCATACATTTGGTGAACACTCTGGAGCTGTGGAGAGACCAAACACCAGTGCTAAAAATGAGTAATGATTGGCTCCCATCCAGAAGCTGAGATATCTTCTGGAGCATCTGTCCATTTTTATATGGTAATATGCATCTTGAAGCTCTATCGAGCACATCTAATTGTTTTTTTTCCAGAAATTGGAGAATAGACTGAATCATGACCATCCGGAATTTTGTCTGTCTGACGAACTTATTTAGGATGCTGAGGTCTAAAATTGGCCTCCAGTCCACTCTCTTTTTGGCACTAAAAAAACATTGAGTAAAAACCCAGATTCTACTCTGTCAGGCGGGACAATTTGGATGACTCTTTTCTCGAGCAGCTTTCAAATTTCTTGCGCTGCTGCATCCTTCTGACTGAGTGGAACATTGGGGATTTGCTTTTGCTGGCTTGGATAAATATCAAAGGGAATGTGGTAACCTCTGGTAATTATCATCTGCACCCAGGAATCTAATGTTATTGAATGTCAGGCTAAGTGGTGCAGAGAGAATCATCCCCTGGCTGCTTCCAGAAGCAAGCAATCAGGCCACTCTTAAGGAGTGCTGCTGCCCAGGGAAGGAATTGCTGGAGCCCTGGTTACGCTGGCCACCTCTGTCATGAGGAGGGCATCTTCCTGATGAGATCCCCCCTCTATCTCAGGGGAAAACCTGCCACGTGTCACAAAAAGGACCTTGGGACTTCCTGAACCACATCGTTCCACTTCTCAGATTCCTGGTGTAGAATTGTTGGGGAGTGGAAAAACGTATGCCCACAGCAGAGTCTTGCTGTCCTTACACCTGCTTTACATGTCTTTAACTTTTGGACCAAACAGAGAAGAAGCATCAACAGGAGCATTGACGAAGGAAAACTTGAAGGGGTCCGCAAAATTGCACAAGGGCATCCAGGAGTGACATCTCATGACAACGCCTACACCCGCTGCCCCTTCGGTTGTATGTGCAATCAACCACATGGACAAGTTATTTATCAACATCAGGGTGACAAGCTGGGAGGCAACATTGTTGTGCATCTCATCAGACACTGCTCCTGCTAAGGTTCCTGAAAGTACTGTGATCAGGTCCCTTTGAAGATGAGTAAAATGTGCCAAATAATTCAATGATCATATGGCAAGGTCTGAGTCCAAGGTCATTGAATCAGTTAAAGCCAAAGAAAGGGGAACCACATCTGTTGAGGAAAGTAAGGTGCAATGAGGATTACTTTGCTCTTCAGCCCAAGTGCTGTCTGTAAGAATTTTGGAGTTACAGCTATCAGGGAAAAGGCATATAGAAATCTGGAGGGCCAAGTGTGGAGAAGTGCATCTCCTGTTGGCTTCCCCAAAGGGGATCAGGGCAAAGTAGTTGCTGCACTTGTTCAAAGACAAGGCAAAAAGGTCGCAGCAAGGCTTTTCTTTCACCTTTGGACTGAGAGACCACTCACTGGTGGGACTTCTTGGATGACTATTTTCTCTATCAGTTTTTGAATTTCTAGAACTGCTGGTTTCCTCTGGGTGGAACATTGGGGATTTTTTTACATATGGGGGATGAAAAGAAAAGGGTATAGTATAACCTTTGGAAATAATCCTCTGCATCCAAGAATCTGTTATTTTTAGCCAGGCATTCTTGTGCAGGGATAAGCATCCCCCAACTGCCTCCAGAGGAAGACAATCGGGCCTTTCAGGAATGCTGAAAGGGCTTACCCTGGAAGGAATCCCTGAAGCCCTGGTTCTATGGACCACCTCTGCTGTTTAGACAGAGTTTTCCAATTGTAGTTCCCTTCCCCGCCCCCGGAAGAACTGGCTCCAAGTGTGTCCTGGAAAGGCCCTTGGGACTTTTTGAACCACATCTTTCCACTGCTATTCTGATTCCTGGAAAGGGATCTTTGGGGAGTGGAAAAATGTCCACAACTGAAAAGGTCTTACCATCTTTTTCACGCCTGGATAATGTCAACTTAACTTTTGGGCCAAACACAGATGATCAACCAAAGGGTGCATTGATGAATGAAGACTTAAATGGCTCTGCAAAGTCACACATGCATCCAGGCAAGTCTCCTTATGGCTACGCCTGAACCCGCTGCTCAGGTGGTCCCTTTGGCTGCATGCGCAATGAGCCTCATGGTTGAGTTGGACACGGACTCCAGGGTAGCCAACTGGGAAGAAACTTTTTCTTTGACTCCCTCAGTAACAGCTCCTGCCATGGTATCCAAAAGCTCCTTGATCCAAAAGCTCCTTGATCTGATCTCTTTGAAGTCTGGTAAAATGTGCCAGAAAATTCAAAGACCTTAAGGTGAAGGTTGATGAAGTATAAACCCGCTCCCTAAATCTATTCATCTCCTGAGACTCTGTTGGGTGGATGGATAGAGGAAATCTCAGTTAGTTCCTTTTTGGTGGTGGCCACTACGACCATGGCATCTACTGCTAAATTTTTGGCTCAGAATTGTTTATCCTCAGGGGTGGATAAAATGTCCAAATTTCTTGGGGATGGGTTCATTGGTGCCCTGTGCCATCCATGCCCACTGAGAGATCAACTGAATGAGCTCATCAGTGGGCAGAATCACCCAGGAAATAGATGGGCGAGTACTGTAAGCCAACTCCTCCAAGGAAGGATTTTAGGACTTCCAATTACCTCTCTGTTTCAATATTTCTAGGGTGTCTCCAAAGGAGACGTCATCAGCGGTGACCTTGGGGACCCTTCCCCTTCATCATAATCAGTGTCTTCCAAGATAGATTCCTGTGGGGAATCTAAGTGCTTCCTCTTGAACTTCTTCTTCTAAGGAACCCCCCTCAGAAGGGATAGCCTGGTGAGGTATCAGAAGATGACAGAATCTGTATCTGAGGTTCCTAAGAATTTGGCACTCACTGTTCCAGTGGAGACACAGGTCGAATAATTGAGCATGAGGAAGGTATTTGCTCCAAGGTAGAAGGGGACGACTGAGTGACTGCAATAGCCAAGGCTCTCTCCATTGCCTTGAAGGCTGGCCTCCAGAAGAGGAAAGGGAGCTTGGAAGTGAGAGAGACTGCCTTGGAACCATGGTCACTCCTTGCTCTGATGAGAAAGCACCAGAGACAGCACCAGAGACAGAAGTCAGAGCCGAACTGATCCATGCCAAGGCTCCAAGGTGCAGGGATGGCTACAGAAAAATTAGTCTTGACCCTGGCTCCTGAGAGCTGACAGGGTAGATATGGCTCCAAGAGGTCTACAGATCCAAAAGAACTGAAGAATGCAGAGTAATAACTTGTTCCGAAGGAAGAGAAATCTCTGGACAGAAAGTCTGTGCTGTACATCTCGGAGCTGGATACTCTAAAACCTCAGAGGAGGTCAGAGCCGAAGGAAGTCCTGTATATCCTCTCACCCACAGCATTTTATTCATCAGTCTCTCCACGTTGACTTCTGTAAGACTTTTGGTAGAATGGACAGACATTAAAGAGGGTGATTTAGGCCTTTGCAGAAAATTTTCAGGTAATTCACCCACACAAGGATCGACTGAGGGGAGTATGTTGTCCTAAAAAAAACTACTTGCTCAATTGTCTTAACAGTCTGTGCTGATGTAGTTGGCATCAAGAAAGAACCAGGAAGCAATACTTCTTGAGCTGAAGATTGAAGTAGTTGGCATACCGAAGACTTCGGCATCAAAACCTAGAATCAGAAATGGTCAGTGCTGATGATCTTTCCAGTACTGAAGCCTTAGAACCAGTATCTGTCAGATCCAAAGAGCTTTTAGGAACAAAGGATCTAGGTTTTTTTGAATGTCTGTGCCAAAGCAGATGATGGTATTGACAGACTTCTCTTTTCCGAGGACGACAAGGTGAAAGGAGAAGAAACATCAGTTTTACTTTTGTTGTGAGCAAATATGGCCTCTCCAAAGGTGGAAGGAATCATATCTTTTAGGATTAACTAATTTTTCCTTTTCGAGAAGGACCCTATGACAAAATCCATGGCAAATACTGCAATCATCTTGTAGATGAACAGGGCCCAAACAATACATGCAGAAAAGGTATGTATCCGAGAGTGGAAACTTATGGCTGCACTTATGGCATTTCTTGAAGCCAGAGGGACACTTGAGTTTTTCAGCCATAACAAAAAAGGCTTTTAATTTACAAGTTGGTAAGAAGCACACACCACACTTACACCCAAAAAGGAGAGGACAGAACACACACACACACACACACACACACACACACAAACACACACACACAAACACACACACACACACACACAAAGGATTCTAACTGGTGAAGAACAGAATAAGAAAGAAAAACAATCTATGATGAAAGTAAAAGATACACTGAAGTGTACGAAAAATGGACCATCAACGATGATAGTGCAAGGTACACCAAAGTGTATGGAAAGGGAGAGTTACAAAAAAGTACAGTTGTGTACACTTACCATAAATGTAGATGTTAGAGTGTATTCACTGTTGCAGTCATTACATTTGGGTAATCCTGCTGGCAGGTTGCCCTCAGTCGACCTGAATTCCAAAGTCCTGGGTCCTGCATTGGCTGCTGTCACCCCTTCCTTATCGTCAGGTTGTCAGGGGTATAAAAGAAGCAGCAGACGCCATTTTCTTTAGTTTTTCTTGCCCCAGATGTTAGGTGCCCCCAAAAAGGGTAGCCAAACTTTATATATGTATTCATAAATACACCAATATAAATTTGATCTTCATCTATAAGCAAATACACCACATAGGTAGTATAAACCAGAGAAAGAAAGATAGGTTCCATCAGAAGAAAGGGGGATGGCAGGTGGGTAACCTGGACTGCAACAGTGAATACACTCGAACATCTACATTCATGGTAAGTGTACACAACTGTACTATGTTCTTTGTGTTTCACTGTTGCAGTTATTTCATTTGGGTACAGTCCCAAAGCTATGGTTGGGAGGCTGGAGCTAAACAGCATTAGGAGCGGCTATGAGGCACTGCTGGACTGCAGTGGCAAAGCCTGCCCTGGATTTAGAGTAGAGAGGCAAATGATAGTGCTTTGTAGAGGTGTGCACTGAACTCCAAGTAGCAGCCTCTAAAATGTCCTTGGTAGGTACTCCCCTGAGAAAGGCTGATGAAGTGGCTGCAGCTCTGGTTGAATGTGGCCTAATGCCCTTAGGCACTGGCTTGCCATGGTATACATAGCAGGAACGAATGCAATGGCCTATCCACTTTGAAATAGTCTGCTTTGAGATAGCTTTTCCTTGTGATCCTGCAGCATATGCCACTAGTAATTGCTCTGTCTTTCTGAAAACTTTGGTTCTGTCCAAGTAGAATCTAAGCTGTCTGTGTACATCCAAAGAATGCAGAATTCTCTCCCCCTTGTTCTGTGGATTTGGATAAAAAGTTGGCAGGTGAATAGTTTGGTTAAGAGCCACACTGGACACCACCTTAGGCATAAATGTTGGGTTTGTCCTCAGAGAGACCCTGTCTGGATAAAAAATTATAAAAAGTTCCACAGCCATGAGTGCCTGTAGCTCAGAAACCCGTCTTGCAGAAGTTATTGCTAGGAGAAGAGCTGTTTTCCAAGATAAAAACTTTATATCAGCAGTAGCAGCTGGCTCAAAAGGAGGCAGGGTGAGTTTTTCCAAGACATAGTTGAGGTCCCATGCAGGCATTGGTGATCTCCTTGGAGGCCTTAAATTTTTGGTTCTTCTGAGGTACTGCTTTAATAAGAGTTGAGAAAAGATTGGTGGCTCTGCATTGTAATGAGCCGAAATGGCAGAGGCATGAATTTTAATAGATGAAAAAGATAGGCCTTTGTCCAGCATCTCAGTTAAGTATTGCAAAATCTGAGGAATATCTGACACAGCTGTATCAGTTCCTTGTGCCTGGTTCCAAAAACAGAATCTCTTCCATTTTCCAGCATAAGATTTTCTAGTACTAGGCCTTCTGGCTTCCAAAATGACATCCATCACAGCCTTACTGAGAGGTATGTTTGGTATGACTACATTATCTGCCATGCTGCCAGGTTTAAAGTCCTGAGTTGGCTGTGCAGGATCCGATTGTTTTGCTGGAACAGTAGATGAGGTATTTGAGGTAAGGTTCAAGCTGGGCATTGAGACAAGTTCCTTAGAATTGGGTACCAGTACTGGCGGGGCCAGTCTGGGGCAATCAGTATCATCTTTGGCTTCTCCTGTCTGACCTTTAGGAATACCTTGGGGAGGAGAGGCACTGGGGGAAAGGCATATACTGATAGGTTTTTCCAGCTGAAAGCTAGGGCGTCCACTTTCCATGCTTGTCTGTGACAAATCCTTGTGCAGAATCTTTTTAGTTGGTAGTTGTGAGGGGAGGCAAATAGATCTATGTCCGGGCATCCACATTTCCTTGTTATACTGAAGACTTGTGGATCCAGCTACCACTCATGGGGATCCATGAGGTTTCTTAGTTTGTCTGCCAGAGTATTTTTCCTTCCTGGCATGAATTGTGCCTGAGATGTACTTGGTAAGTCAATGCTGTGCCCCACAAAGTCATGGCTAGTCTGCAAAGGGGGTAAGAATGTGTGCCCCCCTGCTTGTTTATATACCACATGACCGTGGTGTTGTCTGCCTTTATCAGTAGTTGTCCTGGATGAAGTAGGTCCTTGAAGGCTGTCAGGGCATTTTGAGCAACTAGCATCTCTTTTTGATTGATATGTAGATGCATTTGGTTTGAGGTCCATGTGCCCTGAATGCATCTTCCTGCGATGTGGGCCCCCCAGGCATAATCTAATGCATCCGTTGTCAGTGTCTGCCTGGCTGGAGGTAATGTGAATGGCTGTCCCTTGTTTTGGTGACAAGCCTTTGCCCACCATTGAAATTCCTGTTGCAGGCAGGGAATGAGAGTAATCATAGTTTCCAGGCTGTGGCAATGATGAGTCCAAACACTTTTTAGGTACCATTGAAGTTTCCTCATATGCAGTCTTGCATATGGAATTAGTAGGATGCAGGATGCCATGAAGCCCAAAGTCTGCAGAATTTTTCTTGCAGATAACTGGGCCTTTGTTGCCAACATTTTGAAATAGGTAGTCAGTTGCCTTTGTTTGTCTGGCGTGAGATAAGCCATCTGGGCAGTTGTATTTAAGCTTGCACCCAGGAATATTATTTCTTGAGAGGGTACTAGGTTTGATTTCTTTTTGTTGACTGTGTTCCCTAGGCATGTTAGAAGTCTTTTCACAAATGCCAGATGCTGTAGAAGAATGTCCTTGCTCTCTGCTTGAATAAGTCAGTCATCCAAGTAAAGATATATTTGTATTCCTCTGTCTGCAGAATGCAATTACTGGTGCCAGGCACTTTGTAAAGACCCTGGGTGCAGTAAATAAGCCAAAGGGCAGTGCAGAGAATTGGTAATGCATTGAGCCAGCCTTGAATCTAAGGTATCTTCTGCATATTTGTCTGATTGGGACATGCAGGTATGCCTCTTTTAGGTCTAAAGTCACAAGACAAGCGTTCTTGCCCAGCATGGGCAGAAGCTGCTGCAAAGTCAACATCTTGAATTTTGGTATATCCAGGAATGTGTTCAGAATAGATAGGTCCAGTATCAACCTCCAGGCCTTGTCCTTTCTGGGTTCCAAGAACAGTCTTGAGTAAAATCCCTGTCCCTGCTTTTGCTCTGGTACTTGTTGAATGGCCTCCATGTCCATCAGGGATGAGACTTGTTTTTGCGCCTCTGCCCATTGATTTTTTGGCAGATCTGGCCAGCCGTTTACCTTTGGCAGTGTATGGAAATGAACTTGTAGCCTTGTGACACGATATTTAGAACCCACTTGTCCTGGGTTATTATGTGCCAATTTTGAGAAAAAAGTGCTAATTTTCCCCCTAAGGGTGCTGTCAGGAGAGAAGTGCTTGGTGCAGGCAGGGGGAAGTCATTGGGACTGTTTCCTGTATGGTTGTGATTTGCCTTCTCCAACTTTGGAGGTAGAAGCACCTCACTGCTTTGACCTGTATGAACCTTGCGCCTGGGATCTGCCTCTAGGGCGTCTGGATCTGCCCCTTTGGGGTCTGTCTGACACAGGAAAGGACCAATTCTTTGTTGGCCAGGGTCTACTAAACCTAGGTGGCTGTACTTGTAAGAAATCTTTGACCATTTGCATAGATTTAGCTTTGTCCTCCATTTTCTTTAACACCTCTTCTGCCTTAACACCAAACAAAGTATCATGCTGTAAAGGTGCATCTAATAATTTAACTTTGACATGATCAGGCAGATTTTGTTCCTTTAACTAAGCATGCCTCCTAATTACACAGCCCGTAACTGCGGCCCTGCAGGAGGCCTCCAAAGAATCAAAACCACATTGCAAAGTATGCTTTCCAACTTGTTCAGCTGCATGCAATAAATCCTGCATTTCCTTGTTTTCTGCACATTCAGAGTTTAACATTTTCTGTTTAAGCAATGCCATGACATGTTGCCGATTGCTGATATTTGAGCATATGAAACTGACAGTTTAAGGCCCTTATAGCCAAGGTAGCAGATGTGTAAACCTTTTTGCCCCATCTATCCACTGCCCTAGAATCTCTGTCAGAGGGGGTAGGGTTTTTTGCAGCGGAAGCCTTAACTCCTCTGGGACCCTGAGAAATAGTTTCTGGGTCTTCAGCAGGGTTTTTAAAAAGGAATTTATGAAAGTCAGGAACCCTGTAATATCTGTCAGGCTTAACAGGAGCTGGAGGTACAGAGTCAGGGGTAAGACTAGACTCCGAAAACACATCATCTACAATGTCTAACACAGGTAGAATGGCAAGTGGCCTGTGTTGAGGTAGTAAAAGGAAATCCCTGAGCCTCTTTTTAGATTCTGAAAAATCTTGGTTCTCCCAGTGGAAATGCTCGCTCATGGTATGCAAGGTTTCCCCAAAAGAATAGTCCTCTGGAGGAGACATTGAAGGTATAGATTCTTCAGCATCAGAATCCTCATAGGGGGGAAGAGAATCTTCCTGATCAGAAGAGGAATCAGAAGAAATGGAAACCTGATCTGAAGATTCATAGTTAGTCTCTTGCCTAGGCTTCTTATCAGGAGGGGGATGGGAACCCCTGATCAAGGTAATCAAGTCTTCGGCCATTTTGAGCATCTGTTTTTTGGGCATAGAGGCCTGACCACGTAGCTCTTGAGTTTGTTTCTTTGCTTTAGAAGGTGCTGTAGTCTTTGCCTTTGAAGGTGAAGTCGGTTTAGTATAAAGATGTTTAGGTTTGAATACACCCTCAGAAGCCGGTGCCTGCTCAGTGGCTCTGGACCCATCTGAAGGAATAGTATCAGAGGCTCCAATACCTTGAGTTTCCAGTGGCATGGCCGACTCCATGTGGGAGTTGGTAGCGACCTGCGACTCTAAAGTAGCGGGCGTCAGGGGCTGCGAAAGCGCCTCACTGAAAACCAGCAAACCGGCGACTGGCTTAGGAGAAGCTTCATTGTTGGTTTTGGGCCTTGGTAGTCTCTCTCTCCATTTCTTTGCATTTTTTGTGAACTCCGGTAGTTGGATGGCTATCCGACATTTCTGGATAATTAAACCGGCGTCCAAAATAATTTAAAGCAAAATCATTTGGATGCTTAATAGTGCGTTGGTTAAATCTAGCACAAAACTGACAACTAGAAACGTTGTGATCAGGGCCTAGGCAAGGAATACAATAAGAATGAAAATCCATATGAGGTATTTGCTTTCCACAAGAAATACAATTATTTACTTTTTCTAACATCGGTCTGGAGCAAGAAAAAAGTTTCCCCAATGGGGTACTTAGCTTTATTGAAGACTTCGGATCTGAAACTTGAACATGAAAATCTCAGCAGTCGGCCGACCGGCACTTGTGAACTGCTTCTGCTTCGGGCACCGCGTGGCAAGAAAGACTAAAGCAAATGGCGTTGGCTGCTTCTTTTATACCCCTGATGACCTGACATCAGGGAAGGGGCGACAGCAGCCGATGTAGGACCCAGAACTTTGGAATTCAGGCCGACTGAGGGCAATCTGCCAGCAGGATTACCCAAATGTAATGACTGCAACAGTGAAACACGAAGAACTTCTATAAGGGTAGAGTACAGCAAGATCAAAGAGTATTTAGAGAAAAAATACAGGAATTACAAGGCAATATTAACAGAACAAGAGAAAAAATGTGAAGAAAAATATTAGAAAAAAATGTATTTAGCTCGAGAGCTATGGCGAATGCATCTGTCTAGAAAAGCAGCAAATGAGATCTGTGAAGCTCGATAGTTTTTGGTCTGCGCAAACTGTAGTAATGGTCATATGTCAAGGGTAAATGAAAATTTAAATCAGATCACTCTTTTCACTAACTTGAAGGCAAATCACTCTGGGGAGAAGGCAGACAACAGATCAGAGAAGCCAGGCCTCTGGCCCCTTGCTTCCCTCTGCCCCAATGGCAATCTCCTTGAGGCAGAAGTCGGAGCTTAAATGTCCAATGCCGAGGCTTTGAGGGGCAGAAACGTCTCCAAAAACTTCAGATTGACTCTAACGCCATGGATCAAACCATGAGAGTCATCCAGTTCTGAAGATGTCAGAGCCGCTGCACTCAAGAGACAGCTTTGGATCCAAAGACAGAAGTATCTTCAGATCTAAGCCAGATGGTCCCAGGTGGCTTGGATCCAGAGGCTCCAAAATGATTGGTCAGATTAGAGGAGGAGCTGTAAGAGGTTATGTGGTAGATGAATGGGCTTCTTGCCCTAAAGGATAGGAGCCAGGAGAACACCCATCTGTATCTGAGTTGACAGGAATTTCCTCATCATTCTGTCCATGTCTTCTCAGGTCACAGGTCTGGAAGAAAGAGATGAAGTGAGGAACAGTGACCTGCATCTCTCTAAGAAGGGGGAAGGCACTCTTGAAGGAACTGGATCTAATAAAGGCAAGTACACAGTCCTAGGGAAAATTCTCAGATTGGAAGAGGTAGGATCTGAGGACTTTTTGGTCAGATCTGTCGGAGGATGGATTGGTGCCGACTTCAAATCCAACTTGGGTTTCCTTCTGGGTGGCTCCGAATATGGAGCTGACAATGTAGAAGGCCTCCGAGACCTGATCGAAAGCTCCTTAGACTTAAATTCAGGGGACTGAGCCCCAAAAATAGCTTTACCAAAAGAGGTAGAAGTAACCCTTTCAATATTAATTTGTTCCTCCTATCTGCTATAGATCGTGGATTGAAATTTTTGCAAATGTTGCAGTCAATGTGGAGGTGATCAGGGACCAAACAGTGCACACAAGTTATGGGCATTTGATACAGGCAATTTATGCCCACAGTTTTTGAAACCAGAAGGAGCTTGTCAGACAAACTAAAAAAAGCAATGGAAAAGTGTAAGGAAAGTTTATATATGTAGATAAATACAGAAAGTAAAGCTGGTATCAAAGAAAACATGAAAGTGCAACAAGGTGAAAAAGGGAAAATCAAAAGATACCAACTATGGTATAATAGAACTACACCAACTGTAAAGGGAAGGCAGAAAGATAAATATTAAATTTAAGTTGAGATTACTTATTGCAAAAAGTAAACACTTGAGAGCTCAGGCTTATCAGGTCTATTCATGAAAGCGGCAAGCAAAATCTGAGGCATGTTAGGGGTTTGGTGCATTGTGGATAAGGGAGAAGCTCAAGAGCTTTATGGTCACCACGAGCTATAGTAATGGATGATTCAGATCAGAGGATCAGATACGAATCCAACTGTTGAGGAATGAAATGAGATAATCGGATCACTTCTTTTGAGCTGCTGCATTGGTCTGTATGTAATGTGCAGCTTTCAAGGAACTGCATTAGTCTTTATGTAATGTGCAGCTTTTAAGGAATTGTGAGCTAGGAAGTGCAACCCCAGAGATCAGTTTTGCTCTAACAAAGCTAAAGCATCTTTGTAAATACATACATTACATACACTGCCTCATTTGTGATAGTCTTCTAGGAAGCTTCCCAAGCCTGCAAAGAAAACACCTTTGTAAAACAGGATATCACATCTATGTTTCTGCACAACTGAGATGTCTCACTGAATGACTGGTGTTTTATATATATATATATATATATATATATATATATATATATATATATATATATATATATATTATATTGCTGCTTTTACATTGTTATATTGTAAAATTTTCCTTTTCCCAGCTTCTCACAAGCCTCATGAGCAAAATTATTGGAATAATTTACTTAAGTGCCAACATCTGAAAAATGAATCTGATTTTCCTAATTTTGTACTATATCACAAGTTTATGACAATGCTAGCACTTGTAGCCAGAAAAAGGTAACAATGTACACAGCTCTCTTTCTTCAAACCCATAAAATTCCAAAGTTTAAAAGTTTTTACTGACAAGCAATTAAACTTTGCATCTGTGTCATGTTTAAATTCTACAAACTGTCCACTAATTCTCAGTTTTTTGTAACAGCATGACCTGTACTCCTATCATCTTGCTTCTGATGGCAACAAAGCATTTTTAGATTTCACGTTACCTTTTCATTTAAGCAGAACTCCTAAGTAGTTTGTTTTCACATTTCTGTTCAACAAGCAAATTCTTTGCACACAGCTGCTTTTGCATGTGCATATTTTTCAAAAATAAACACCCTCTACTAGTGCATACTTTGCAGTATTGTTTAAAAGCTGGAAAATACACCCTTGCATGCTTTTAGCCAAACCTACTGCAAGCCTTAATTAAAATGATGCAAGTATCATGATTTTGGATCACTTTTTGTTAAACAACATTGCCACACAGCTCTTCTTTTTATATGCATTACTTTTACAAAAGTCCTGCCTTTATTTCTCAATTGTGTCCTATTATTTGACTCATTTTATTTTACACAATACCTTTTCATCGGCTAATTATTTTACCTGTGCACTAATTTCATTTACTCCATGCATAGCCACTGCTTTTGCTAATGTCATCAGTTCTTCCATTTATTCTACTTCATATTCTCCACAAATTACTCTTTGCTCACAGAAACACTCAGGTCACCAAATTCATAGCCCTTGAGTCTACTTCTTCAGCTCTGTAGCAAGAGCGTTTATAATTTCTGTAAGACCTTTTGTTCTGTTACAGAGGAAATAGTCATTATACAACAAATTTCTTCTGTCCTGGCCATAATTACTGACTTTTTTTGTCTACATGCTACTACTTTGTGTTTATCCTTATCAAGAAAAGTAAACGTTAAATATAGTTATGCTTTCTTTTCCAACAATATGAATGAAAGCAGTGCAATGAACTTTATCAGGTTTTTCAGCTAATCATACACAGTAAGGAATAAATCAAAATTCTGCATACAAAGCTTCCAATTTTTAACAAAGTTTCTTTGACGCACAAAAATTCCTGGAGGATATGGTGTAACCATTTTTTTTTTTTACTGAGAAATACACATTTGAACTTTGAAACACAAAGGACTCTTGCAAGCAAACATATTTCCTCACTTCTGCAGATATAATTATTCAGTTTTGGCATATCTGTCACCACTCTCCAAAGTCATATAAAAAGGCTTAAATGTCACAGAAAAAGAAAATGTAGTTTAATCTCCACTATGAACATTGTACCACACAACTGTGAAATCTAGCTCACTAGCATTAAAGTGATATACCCATATGTACCAATGAGTTTCTTGATGGGACTTGCAAGGAACTATTCACCCATATAGGTAACCCATGAAGCTCCTTCTCCAGCAAGACATCTGCCATTACAGCTAATACCTTATTAAATAGCACTCTAATTAGTGGATGCAGAAAATGGCAACACCTCATGTCTAGTCCACCCGCACTAAATCAAAGGAAAGTTCTTTGCAGATCCAGGGCAATAATATGCCAAAGGTGTTCAAAATGACCAGCAGCAACATCCAGGTGCATTATATCAGCATGAAAATAATTTCTTAGAGATTATCCTCCAAACTTTGTCACATAAGAAATTGAAATTATTTTGACACTTATGATGGAATAAAACAGTCTTGTCCTTTTCAGTGCAAGGAAAAGATGGGCGTAGAACCTAGAAAATTATCCGAGGGAATTTTGTTTTAATGACTCTAAAATTTCCTTGGGAATGAATTGGCAATAAAAAGGTGTGGTGATGGATGGTGGGTATTAATTGGGATGGTTCTGGTGAGTGTTACAAGGGTCTGAGTTAGTAGCCTGGGAGGAATAGGAGTCTACTGGTTGTTTGGAGGTAGGTGGATTTTTTTAATAACCCAATACATATTAACATAATACAAAAAACACCTTTGGTTTGCTAAGGAATGGAGGCCTGTTCTTGTAAGGAGTGGGTTGATTTTTTTTTTTAATTTTGTCACCTTACAGCCTAACCTAGTTGATGGACATAGAACATAGCTTAAAATTTGTCAAAGTGCTGAGTTTTCAAGAGAAACAGGTTTGGTCTGTTCGTTTTAGGAGAAATTTTAGCTCGTGTGGACCAGATGTTTGAGGATTTGAGCAGTCATGTTATTGGGGGAAACAAGTATCGTGAATGCTGTAGAGGGTACTGCTGGGTTTATTTATAGATTGTTCTAAGTATTGGCATTACAGTAAAAAGCTGTAGTTCAGAGAGAAAAAGTGATTTTATAGTTTGGAGATGTTTTTATCAACCTAACTCAAAAAGTAATGAGCTGTAAGAATCTGCACAGAGGGGGAAAAAGAATTCTGGACAGTCATGACTATTGTTGGAGGGAAGAACTGTTAAAATTATTATGCATGTGATGAAGTATGTTTATTAGGGTCTACTTCTGTTCATCAAAAGCTCGTTCTTTCGAAACAGAAGTATGACCTCATTTATGTAAAAGTATACTTTTGCGAATAGCGGTTCACCGAACTGGACAAAAACAAAGAAACACTACAAAAACAGTTTTGCAGGGGGCAAGCCCCCATGCACCCCCAATGTGGGGGGCTGAGCCCCCTCACATCCCTGCTACTTATATATGCTAACTCCGAGACCGCACTACAGTGGGCAAACAGGTATATTTCCTTATCCCCACTGTAGCGTGCCTCAGTGATGCAGTGTTACATTTTTTCATGTTCGGTTGGGTGAACCGGTATTCGCTAACGTGCACTTTCGGTTAAGTGCATTTTCAAGTAAATGGGGTCATACTTCTGTTATTCGAAAGAATGAGCTTTTGATAAACAGAAGCAGACCTGTTTGTTATTATTAGGCCTATGAAAAAGTGGGGGATATAGTTTTTTTTCTTTTTTGAGCAATGTGAGTTCATGGTCTGATAGAATATTTTCTGCCCTGTGTTTGTCTTTCCAGCACATTTATGTTAAAATCTCTAAGGAAAATAATGTTTTGGAATGGTGAGGCAGCTGCAAGCATTTGAGAGAGAAGGGTTTGAAATTTGTCTAATCCATTGATTATTCCACTAATGATTGATTGCAGTTCATTGTTTTTAATCAAAGTTTTTACATATTTTAATAGCTATGTAAATTTAATGTTTGAACTACACTTGAATAAAGTGAAAAGTTTAACTGGAAGAAAACTACTGCATGGATTACTTTGCCAGCCTGAACTGGTGCCAAAATTTTGAGAGAGATTTTTTTTTACACTACTTCATTTTTTTTGTTTTGTTTATTTACTTGTGCTGGAGGTGATGACCTTTTATCCCTTCAGACACTGGATCTTAGAAGTGCTGTTTTAATGTTTTAGGTTTGTGTTAATAGCTTAACTGTGGTGGTACGTACTGTTGGTTTCTATACGAGCACTATGCTTCCTACAGTTTGTGTATTAGGTCTACAGCTGCTGGTAAATTTGTAGGAAATCTCAACCATTACCAAATACAGAGGGCACCCTTGAAGTAGGATCAAATGTCTACACTGTTTCAGAATGCTGCAGTTAAGAGCACTGCACTGAACCACCTTAAGGAACAGGAAGGATTACACACACACACACACACACACACACACACACACACACACACACACACACACACACAATAAATGAATAAATAAAAAGGGAACCATATTTTAAAAGATGACAACCATCTCGTGCTAGGAACAGTTCCTCTTCTAAATGGTTCTTTAATAATGACATTGTTTGACACGGTGGGGCTCAAGGCAGTCTTCTGTCGACATTCCTGTCTATGAAGGATGGAACCCTGTGACATTCTATGAAAGACTGCCAACAGGAGGTTAAAATATGGAAGGAGGACATGATTTCCTACTTGTCTGCTAAGACTTAATATTTTTCTGTCAGTCTGGTGATAATGAATGCGCCATGGATTGTTTATGCTTTACAAAAATACTACTTGTTTTCCCATCTCTTCGAGGCAATTCTTGGCAACATTTACCTTATATAAAGTCGTTTGGCATGGTAAAAGATGTACACGTATACTCGATTTAGGTCAAAAGATTTTCTGCACATGGCATACTACTTTATAGCCATAACAACTTATTGGAAAAAAGGCACAGACATTATAAAATAGCATTATACAATGATAACTCACTATGGAAATGACATGGAAACCACGAATGTTAACCAAACTAAGGAAAATGACAAGTCTGGAAAAAAAGAAGAAAAAACAAAAAACAATGACTAATACAAACTTGTCATATGCAACAGCAAGATAATTTTATTTAGTGATACTGACAGAAAGAACTCTGTAATCGGTGGACTGACCATCCCTTTCACTGACATTCCTTCAATTATGCCAGTGAAGTGAGATAGTAGAAAAAAAGGCACAGCTAACAAAACAGATACAAATGGAAGCTGTCTGGTGAATGTCAAGTGTTCAAACAAGCCGCAAACTTATACTAGAAGAAATAAAATACAGTAAGTGGAATTATGCATTCTGCTTAAGAATGGATTCAGTGTTGGTTAATGCAGCCTTTCAAATTTGTCAAAATGCACCCTACAACTCTCTCTCTCTGAAAAGGGCCAGACATGCCAAAACTGCAGTTTAAAAATTTATGTTTGCTTGTTGCTCTGGAGTAAAGACTATGACTGCTGGTTTATTCAACAATTTGTTTCCTGCCTCCATTAGGGAAAAAAAAAGAAACTCAATAACAAAAGAGTAATTAGTCAAACAATTATCAGTGTAATACATTTAATATACTAAATTTAAACATCTGTGTTGTATGCTATAACTACATAAAACTATACAAACATATAAACAATGAAAAACATTTTAAATACAAATGTTATCAAAATGCTGTAAACTTGGCAAGAATAAAAATGTACCATCAACTTCATAAAATGGCATATGTATATTTCCTGTTGTTTAAAAGTTTATGAATATAAACTACTCTTGTCAGCAATTCCTTCAGTTTAACTGTTAATATGCAACAGTTAACAACTGCAGTCATATACATAGTTAACGTAAGTGACTTAAAAACGGTACAAAATGGCAGCAATGAATTCAGTTCATAACCACTTGATTATACAACTTTCCAATCGGCTACTACCACCATCATCAGCATCTTTTAAAACAAAATAATTTAAAATTAATTTCAAATATTAATTAGAAGTCGAAATACAGTGACTCTAGTAATGCTTATACATTTTTCTGCTTTACCTTCACAAGATTCAAATGTCATCCAGGCTTATACTCTGTACAACAGAATAACTGGAGGAAAGTTCAAAACTGCCAGCAAAGAATGTGTGAAACTGTCACATCCTCCCAACCAGACAGAAAGTAAAAGGGAACCCAAAATTACAGAATCTGGCATTGTGTCCAGCGGATAGCACTGCAGCCTCACAGATCTTGGTTCTCTATTTGATTCTGAACTGAGGTGCCATTTGTTCAGAATCTGCACATCTTCTTTATGTCTATGTGATTTTTTGCTGAGTGGTCTGGTCACCCATGTCTCAAACACCATCCAAACTCCCTGAAAGTACATATGCTACATGTGACTGCATGCCTGTATCCTGTGATGGGCAGGCACCCTGCTCAGGATTTGCTTAGTAATACTGCTTTGCACACACAAAGTGCTCATTTAGGCTCTGGCTCCCTGCCATGCTGCACTGGATTCTGTAAGCTATTGGAAATTAATTCATGAATTATTAATAAATCTAAAATTTTCTTTAGTTGGTTGATGCAATAATTTGCTGCACAAGCCATTCTCAGGTAATGTACATCATTATTTTTTTTTTAAATACAGCATATTTACTAATAAAACTAACTACAACACCACCAGGTCTGCTAGAGGGTGGTATCCAAGAAGAAGCTCCATTCTACACACAAAAACCAAGAATATGGATCCGGACAGGCAATAGTGTAAAGTTGATTTTATTGAAGTAAGATCCAAGAAGTAAAAAATGCCGATCAGAAGAAGTTTGTCACAGCTACAAATGAAAGTGCTTATTCTTACGTGTGTTTGAAGACTCATTTTTTACTTCTTGGATTTTACTTCAATAAAATCAACTTTACACCATTGCCTGTCCGGATCCACGTTCTTGGTTTGTGTGGTTCTTATTGCCTGGTCCATTCTACACACCAAGACAAAAAGACAGCAGTTGTGAAAGGAGTCAGTGGACTGCTGCTTAAGAAGTCCACAAAGGACTATACCGCTCAAAATGTTAATAAAGCTTTGCATCCCCAAAACAAATAATGCAGTAATATCTATGAATACTTTAAGAGTTGTATGGGAATTTCAACAGTAAGGACAGTAACAGATGGTAATGATATTACTAAATAACAGATGTATGGTAATTTAAAAAAGGGTCAGAAGAAACAGAAGTATGAACCATGAAATTCTGGATTGAATTATTCAGAAAAAAATGTGTCAAAAACACAGAATTTCACATTCAAGTAGAAGTGTTAGCAAAAATAAATATGGGCAAGGACAGAGATCACTGAACCAATCTATACATCAAAATAGTATTTCCTAAAATAACTATCCAGCTCTTTTTTTTTTTTTTTTTGCATTTCTCCAATGTTGTTAATTAAGCTTCCTCTGGAAGTTGCTTATATCACTTAAGACTTGGAAGCTCCCCTGAACATATTTTCTGAGATATTACCTCAAAACATACTGTCTCTGTACGGTACTTAGAATATTAAGCTCAAATGATGCTCACTTAACATACATGTCTTTGACAAGCCTCTACTACATTGATGCCCCCTGAAGTGACTGGACATGAATGCATGACACATTCTAAAATGTCACCTTGAAATGTACATGGTAAATGCTTCTTTGAAGAATATCATCTCTGGTATTTTATGGCTTTCCATGCAGGAAAAATGTTCTAAAAAATGCAAAAATGTCTCACACAGTCTGGAAGTAGAGCTACAGTTTGCATTACTCACAGACTGCAATCACATATTCTTGAGATAAAATGGTTACACTATGCATGGGCCACAAAATCTGTGTAGGATGTTTGAAGCCATTTACTATAAGTAGGGGAAGCTCTACTCCAACTTTTTCAAACATTTCAAGCCTCATATTTAGTAGTGCATGACAGCATGTCTCAATTCAGAGAGTCATTAAAAATAACTTGGGGTAGAAAACCTGAAAGAGTACCAGTGCCCACAGTTTCATTAACTATGTACCTCTGCATTCACATGAAACATTTCAAGGAAAACATTCCACCTATTAACTGTATTTTGGAGCTGTGTGAATTCTGTAAATTAACATTCATTATCAACACAAGTTATTACAAACACTTGCGTTTTCTCTTATCATTGAATACAGGCATTCATTTTGCTTTAGTGAAAGTCACTAAGGACTGAAATATTTAATACATAGCAAGGTGTAATTTGTTAGAACTTTGTTCAAACTTAAGATCTTACTATAGTTTGATTTAGTGAAATTTAGTAAAGCACGACTTGCCAATCTTCTGGGGGATAATTTAATGCTTTCATCCTGTACAAATTGGCATGGCTTACCCATAGAATGAAGTGTAAGCTGTTTCATTAAAAACACTATTTCTCTGACTTGTATGGTGGTAGATTGGTGTATGCTTGTGAGTTAATGATTTTAGCAACTGCCCTCCCATTTTGTAACAGACATATACTGTGCATCTTTTACAGCTGTATGGCATATTTTCCATGTACAACAGTGATGCAGTTTATCACTGATGTATTTTTTAATCAATGACTATAACTATAATTGATATAGCTGTTTTTCTCATTTGGAAAATGGTAGCTTGATAGATGCTGCCAACGATACCAGGCACACCCTCTTTAAATCTTTAAATAATTTAAAGCAATCTTTATGCTCACTACTGGCTGGCTACTTGCCTAAGAGAAAATTGCAACTTTTTAAATGAGTACAGGCATTTTTATTAATCAGAACCAGTTATGTTACTTGCATATCTGCTTAAATAGGGCATAAGCAACCTCTGCTTCCATATCTTCTACGTTTATTCTCACTTGAGCATCACAGAAATGTGTGCAAACTGGAGCAGGGTACTATGTATCCTTTAACAGCATGCTGTAATTGTTGCGATAGATTGTTTAAACTTGGGAAGCATGGAGGGAAACAAACGGAACATAGTACCCCTCACCACTATGTACACTGTTTTTCCAGGTGACTTATTTTTGTCTCAAGGCATTTGTATTTTAGCATAGCATTCTACTATGAGCTTTACACTTGCATCATGTTCCCATGATCTGTACTTCATTGAGAGTATGGAAGCATATGATGCAGTTTTAAATAACTACTCAATGATACCAGAATACAGAAACAAAGAGAGGTGGTGGAGCGTTTACATTAAGAGATTTAGGTTCATAGGTGTTTACTAGGCTAACGACCACAACGTTCTTTTTAGGCCAAGCCATGCATCCCAAATCTCTGACAAATTCTGGTACCCTTTATAAGTGTAAGCAGGGGCTTGGTAGGTGAAACATTTACAAGCAGGGGCCTGGAAGCTGAACGGTTTACACGCTGCCTGAATTCATTAGAGACATAGATGCCAAACCAGGGATAAATGTCCTGTTCCCCATCCAATTTTCCATGTTACACTTGAATTGGGTTATGGAGGGAACTCTGCTTCACATGGATGGGGAGCCTGTTCCAGAGAAGAGGTAGTCTCTGGGATACATGCCTGTCTCTCCAGCAGGTCCTATTTATATCACAGGCAAGGTTTAAGTCTTTTGAATGGGTAATTCTGGCGCTAAATGTTTTGCGGATATGCAGGAGATCCATCAGAGTGGGGTCTAACAATGCCTTGTATGCCAGGCATAGATCTCCCCTCAACAACCTGTAACAGACAGAATACAGTGATATGACTTTGAGGCGGTCTGCACAGGACGTATTACTTACACCCTGCACTCTTTTAGTGAGGAACATCTGTGGATGTTCCAACTGCTGGATATGCCTGGTTAGGTACATACCAAAGAGGACACTGTACTCAATGACACATCTGATGAATGCCGAATACAGTGGAACAATGACTTCCTTGAATCTAGATGCCATATCGTTGTTTGTAAGTTGCACAACACAGAAAGATTTCCTCACTACTGTAAACACAAGATGGTCAATGGCTAGACTACTGTCTGTGTCCCCAAGTCCCTGACCACTGGTTCAATTCTTAGTGGTGTGTTGTCAATATGACAGTCCAATATGACAGTCACCAAGGGTGGATGACTTCCTGAAGGGTACTATTATGCATTTCTTGGCATTTAGTTTTAGTCCATGGCTCTGGCACCACTTGTTTGTCTGTCAGCTTTTCCTGGTGAACATTTGTGTCAGTGGACGATTGAATGACAACTCCTAATTTGCAATCATCTGCAAATTTAGTCAGCCAGAAGTCAATGACACTGGCCTTGATTTCAAAGAATTAAATGCCAACAAGAAGTGGTCCCAGGACCGATCCCTGAGGGACAGTGCTTGTGACTGGTCTCTTTGTAGAGGTGGATTCCCCAAATCAAACTTCTGGGTCCTGTCTCTGAGCCAGCTGGCAATCCACCGGGGTACATAAGGGCCTGTACCTAACCTTTTAAGTTTGTCAACAATGCCATAGTGGGGGATTGTGTCAATGTCTTGGCCAGGTTAAGGCAGTCAGTGTGTACCATTCTGCCCTCATCCATTGCACTGGTGACCTTCTCAAAGTAGTCCACCAGGTGGAGTAGTCATGGCCTGCCCTTGATGAAACCAAACTGTGATGAGTCCAGTGTCTGGAGGTGAACATGAGATTCAAACCTGCAGGTGTAAAATACATCCAAAACTCTAACCTGAAGACCTATCTGCCTACCTAACACATATTAACTAACATCTTAAAAGAAAACTCTATAATAAAACTGAAGCATGTATATTTTGTAACAGATCTTGATATTATAAACATTACTAATGCATGAAAATCATTTTAAGAATGTATTTTATTTTCTTGTATTCTGAAATGGCCACTGGGAGACTGCCACGCTGACGAGATTTTTGGCCACTGGGAGACTGCCACGCTGACGAGATTTTTTCATTCTCCACCCCCTACTCAGAATGCAGCTTGGGTTCTGATATAACACAGTCAATACATTATTAATAAAGGTGCTCCCATCTATGTTTAGTTATAGTGATAATGCTATGAATCACAGGCTTCTCAGATGGTTTATGAATGCAGTGTTTGTGTTTCTTTTTAAATGAATTACTTAAAGCTGTGTTTAATTTAAGATGGTAAAAGGCCGTGGTCCCTTTACATTTTCCTCAACATAAAAGAGGTATAACTACAGGGTTTTTGTTAAATGTTGAAAGTGCAGTCCATAGCAAATTGCAAACTCTCCTTTCCTTTCACTTTTGTTAAGTGTCCAGTTGTGAAAGCTATTTGTTCTGTTCATTCAAAACTGTCACTTGAAAGAGCTAAAAGGGAAATGATGTTGGCTGTAGTTTCCAATATTATGCTTAACTGTAATTATATAAATAAAAACACTTCACTGGTTAAAAGGACACTTACTGTTTTTTTTTTTTTGCAATGCTATGTCATGATAGTTCATAAAAAAACACTAACATACTTAACTGTAATGATAAAGCTTAATTAACTGTTTCATCTCAGTCACCTGTAGGACTAAAACTGTCAAGTACTTAGCTCAGCTCATAACTCTTTTTCAGGCTACCTTAAACCCTTCTTTTTACCCAAAATCCTTAGCAAAAAGGGCATCTGTAAATCTCTGAAGTTTCCAAGTTGGTGCCTCAAGATGAAAAACCTAAGAAAGGCAGAAAATAGACTCCAGCATGGGACACTGTCCAATGGACCCCCCCGAGCAGGGGGCAGGAAGGTAGGAATGGTGATAGAGATTAAAATGCTTAGTACTAAGGCCCTAATTGTGAAGAAGTACTGAGAGGGGAATCTCCTTTCTCTGAGTTTTAGTTGAGGGTGGGTGTCTATCTACATCCCATCCAAAACTTTTCACTTTTCTTTCTGGCTTGCTTTGCTAGGGAATTACCTTTCCACAATAAGCTTATTAAATCTCTTCTGAAGTGGTCTTTATCTGAAGGTGTGAAACATGTCATACTCAGTGTCTACATGTTTCACCCCTTGGCACACAATGCAAGTTCAGTTGGGGAATTTTATGCCCACATTTGTTACAGTTTTTAAAACCCAAATACACAAAAATACCTGGATACTAAAACAGCACATCTAAAAATAAGGGCCTAAAGATAATTACTCACTTAGGTGGGAGTAGTGAAGTTTTAACTACTCATGCTAGTGACTACAGCTAAATACCTCAGGAAAACTTCTAAAATACTTGAAAACTGTCCTAGCACCACGAAATAAAAAAGTATTTATCCATAAAAAATGAAAAGTAAGCTTGGGAGCATCCGGCAGAGTCTCTCTGATTCATGACAAATGAGATCTGAAGAATACGGGAAGATTGGTTGAGGGGAAGACTTTAGTCTGGGACAGCTATGTTCATAGGTAGGTACTAGGCTATCAGCCCTGGGACCTATAAAAGCCTAGCGAAAAAGGTTCCCTGGCTTTCGTCACCCAAGAAAGTTATTTTCCTGCGCCAGACTAGCAGAGCCACAGAAGTGATCCCGGGGTGAATTTCCTATTTCCCATCCAATTGTCGAGATTTTTCTTAAAGAAGGCTAATGAGGAGCTTTGCTTGACATGAATGGGTAGTCTGTTCCAGAGCATGGGAAGTCTCTGGGACAGGAATTTATCCCTCCAGCATGTTCTGTTTATTGTGGTGGCAAGGTTTAGGTCCCTGGAGCGTGTGGCTCAAAGGGATTAGGGTACTGAGATGACTCTACTTGCATCTTCCAACCCTGAAGTTGAAGTGGATGGACTGGATTATTTAAGACTTGGAATACCAACTGATTATATTTTAATCTATGGCAACTTTGAGCATGGAGGAAGGAGTGGTATGCAATGATAACACCTTTGACATTCAAGCCCTAACAAGGCAACAGTAATAATGATACATTGTGGCTGGATGTGCAAAGCTGCAACTCTGAAATCCTTGTTTACGGAAATGTCACCAAAAATAAAGTCTTTCAAGTAAGAAATGTAAAAGCTGGTAAAGGCTGGTTCCAAGTGACAATGTCCTACTTTCTCCAGAATGGAAAAAGGTCACAAGCTGAAACAAAAGATTAAACATTAAGGTCCCTCTCAAGATTAAGAGAAGCCAGGCATGCAGAATTTATTTCCTGGTGGAAATTAGAAATGGCTGACAAATGAACTTTGACTAAACCTGAGTCAAAAATCTTAGAAAGCGGTTACAGAATGCTAGGGATTAGAGCCAAGAATGGTTTTACTCTATGCAGGGAAGCAAGTCCATTTGCTATGACAAGTTTTCTTAGTAGCTGGCCACTGGGCAGAAGTAAGGATCTGGACCAACTTGTACGGGTAAGAAGGGTCCCTGGTTATCAAATGAACTGGAGAAACCATATATTTAACCTGAGGGTCAAAGGGAGGTTGGCTGGACATGGACAGTTGCAATAACAGGCTCTTGCAGGGGCTCAAGAAAAGGGGCCTGCTCAAAAGATGAGACCACAGCAGTAATTTCTTCATTTTTAGTTGGACTGGAATAAACAGGGATTTCCTAGATCAACAGAACAGGATCTCAACTTTCAAGAGATTTAGGGACCAGATGTGTGGCATCAGAAGACAATGACTCAGCCTGTATATAAGACAAATGTTCTGACCTGGGATATGGGTAGCAATGAGAAGATAGTTGAAGGTAAGAGCCTATTTCCACAAACTTTAAATTGCTGTTTTACTTCTATGCTAAAATACAAAAATAAACTTCAAATAATTACTTCTTTTAGCATACGGAGCTTAAAATCACTACTTTTTTTTTTTTAAAATAAAAGCAGTAGTCCCTCAGCTTATGTCTTCTCAGTTTTGAACAGCCTATTTCCAAACTCTTATAGTCTCCCAAAAAATGAGGGTAAGAGGAGGTCTACCTTGTTTGTTTACATGCCAAATTTCTGCTATACTGTCAGAGTGGATATCAATCATAACGGTGAGAAGTGAGTACAGCAAGGTGAAAAGGACAGCAATCATCTCTAGAATACTGATGTGCAGATTAGTCTTGGACTGAAATGGTGCCTTGGACTGTCTGCCCCTAAAAGTGCCAACCTACCGCAGAACAGAGGCATTTGTGGACACTGTTACCTCTTAGGGTCTGAAATGAAAGCCTAGAGAGAAGTTTGGAGTCAAGACAGCCCTTGTATTTCTTGGAAATCCTTACTGTAGCATCAACAGGAAATTAAAGTCAGGTCCACTGAAGGACCTTCTTGAACAGTCTAGCATGAGGAATCATAAGACTATGGAGGCCATTAGACCCAGCACTCAAAGACAAAGACAGGAGTGGATGGAATTATCTGCTGGACAGTAGCTCTGATGTGAGGAATCTTTTCCAATGGAAGATATGCATAATGAGTCAGGTGTTCAGACTGCAGCCAATGAACAGTACATACTTACAGGGCATCTGAGACTGAAAGGTTGACTATTAGGCCCCCAAATGTAAACAGACTAAGAAGCAGATCCTTGATGGCAAGAAGACCCTCCATGGATAGAGCTGCTAAAAAAACAGTCATCCTGATATGGAAAGACCCTGAGAGTTGGAGGACTACTGCAACTTCATACATGAAGATGGTGAATGTCCAGGGAGTGGTGATGAGACCAAAGGGCAGTGCCCTGAATAGAAAGTGACTCAGTCTTTTCTGGTAGCAGGCTCTGGGTTTGCTTTGCTTCAGCTTCTGATGGGGCAAGGCATAAGGAATGGGAAGAGGTTGCAGAAAAGTATGGGGCAAAACAGACCTGAACAGGTTCTGGATATGTCTGTTATACACATATATAGAATGATGGCTTGCATTTCTAATAGGTGGTTAGATAGACAACCCATTGACAACAGAATGGAGCAATCTGTAAAGCCCTCAGTGATGCCAGAGCAGAACTGCCCTCTAGAAGAATGGCTGTGTGACCCCGAAGCATTCTGCTGAGAACCTTGACCCGGGAGTACAACACGTCTGGAAATTTCCCCATTCTCAGATGTGTTCCAGAGCCTCAAGAATTATCCTACTGGAGCACTAGAACTACAACTGGAGCAGGCTGTGATCCATTCTTAAAAATGGATGTTGAGGATGGAATTTCACCTAATTTTAGTGAGTGTACTGTCTTGCCTTCCTGTTTTTCCAGTTCAGATTTTACTGCATCTCCAAAGAAAAGGGGTCCATTAAAGTTTGTGAACTGTGCTTTGGAGTCTTCAGAGGTAGTCAAGTCTAATGGGAAAATATATAACCCATAGTTTTACCATTACAAATGAAGCAGTGCTATCTTTACATATGTTTATTTACATCTCATGGATGAAAATTACACAAGCCCCATTCACTAAAGTTAACTATATCTAGAGTACAGAAAAAAGATGGCACATTTCGTTAAGCAGCTATGCATCAATCTACAGTGACACTGTCATATGGTCATCCAGGCAGGTACCACTTTGTGAAAAACAAGGATAATGTGATCATCCAGTATGGTACAACTCAATGAGACACGACAATCTAGCTAAGTGCCATTTCATGAGACAATGTCACATATGGATCATTCAAGTATCACTCCTTGAGATAATGTGAGTACCACTGTACAGGACAGTCAGGACAACAACTACCTGAATCTGCACCCATACCTCTCAACCTCTCAGTGCAATAAATCTGGACAAAGGCCCAAAAATAGGGACAGAATTTAAATATTGCTCCTATAAACTTAGAAAGTTACTAGAATAACAAAAGTGAATGTAATATTTCAGCTTGGTACTAGTTTGCGAGAACACAATAACCACTTTGTGGAAGACTATGGCATACAGTCTCTAGCTAAGTAGCATACTAAAGAGCACCAGCTCACATGCCTACTAAACCCTGTCTTATTCTGAGGGACTACAGTGAAACTATTCACTCACTTACACAGTAACATGCATTATACTAGGGCATATGACTGATCACTTACATATCATTTCAGTGAGGCATCACCACACACAATACCAAAATCTGTAGAGTTCTGGGGATGTAATCAACCAGCCACTCTGCAGGTAATGGTGCAAGCAATCAGTGACATACCAGTCTGTACAGCATGAGTGCATGTCATTATCCAGTAATGTACCAATACACACACTGCACTGGTGCTTGTGTTCACCAGCTTAGGTATTACAGCCCGTGAAGGAATTGAGCTTAATTCTGTGAAAAAAAAATCACAGAACTAAATACTGTTTGCAGTAAGAATGGTGTATGACATAAGGCAAGTAGGTAAAGAATGTATGTGGTGAAATCCAGTTAGTCATGACTTAATGGGCTACTAGGACATACCATCACCCACAGAGGAACCACTCTGTCCATACTGGGACACTTGATCACCACCAGCTTAACCACATTATGTGGCATAATGGTGCATGTGCTCACCTACTTAATCCTGAAAACAGCATTAACATCTAGGAACAAGATCCAAGCCATAAATCAATTTGCTCTTCCTGTCCTAACTTATAGTTTTGGAGTGACTGACTGGCCCCAAAAAGTGTTGGATAGATTGGATATTAAAACAAGAAGGATGCTTCATGCTTACCAAATGATTTATAAAAATCAGTGTACACCAAGAGTATACATTTCCCTCTCCCAAGGAGGGATGGGCCTCCTTGAAACTGATTACATGTACAGATCTACAATTGTGGGACTCCACACATATCTGCTGACCTCACAGGATCCAAATGTAGTGAAAGTTTTGAAACATGAGGAGAATAAATCTAAGATGACATCTCTGCTTAATTTAGTGAAGCATATCGACGTCAAGCAGGAATGGAAATTAAACCAGTAGATAAAAACCAGGCAGCAACTGAATGTGCTAAAAAGCAAAAGAAAGAATATAAGGTGAAGGACCAGATGAGAAGGCAAGAAATCTGGAAAAAACATAAATAAAGTTGCAAGTATAGAAAACTTCTGGAAGAGCCTCATGTTGATAAAGAACACAGGAATGGTTAAGGAGAGGTGAATTCACATCAAGAAATGAAAGGTTAATATTGGCAGCCCAAGATAGTGGGCTACGTACACGCTGGTTTACAAAGTCCATTGAACATGTGGGAGAAACAGACATATGTAGGTTTTGTAAAACTGAATTGGAAACAGTCACACACCTTTTTTCTGGTTGTGACACAGTAATGGCAGACTGTATACTGAAATTCATAATAATGCTGTGAGACTGTTAAACTGGAGATTGTGCAAACATTATGGTATCGAAGTGGCAGAAAAAGACTGGAAACATGAGCCACAAAGAATCATAGAAGATGAAGTTTATATTACACAGAATCACCCAATACCAACAGTTCAAAAGATAGCTGCTAGAAAACTGGATATAGTGGTCCAAGAAAAGAAGTGGTCTAAGAAACTAAGAGTAATGCTACTCAACGCCAGAAGTCTAAACCTCAAGATGCACGCACTCAAAACTCTCCTTAGCATGGAGAACATCGATATCTGTGCAGTAACAGAAACCTGGTTCAAGGCTCTCGAGAGCACCCCAGCACTACCAGGTTATACCTCATACCATGCTTTTCGGCCCCAAAACTTGGACCGAACCACAAAAGGAGGGTGAGTATCAATATTTGTCAAAGATACCCACACCTCCAGGTTGGTGGCACAGCACGAAGCATCAGAGACTATCCATGTGCAACTAACAGTGGGTAAAACTGCCTTCCAGTTTATAGCCTGCTACAGACCACCCTCCCAAACCCAGGAACCCCACTCGGCCTTCCTGAGAACACTGGAAAATATGAAGGTCTCTCCAAACACCATTATATTGGGTGACTTCAACTACCCAACCATAGACTGGGAGCATTACTCTAGCTCCAACACCCTAGCCCAAAGGTTCCTAGAATTTATAAACTCAAATGCTATGGAACAACTTGTTACCACTCCCACAAGAGGGGAAAACATACTGGACCTGATCATCACCAACATGGGGACTCTATGCTCCAGACCAGAAGTGTATCCCTCACTGGTAAGATCAGACCATAAACTAATCTCACTGGATATTCACATCCCGACCCCACCCCATGCCCAGAAAACCACAGTGAAAAACTTCTCTAAAGCAAATTTCACACTCCTCAAAACCGAGGTGGAATCCTTCAAAGCCCCCGGGCCTCTGGATATCTGCCCAGACCACAAAATCCTTTATAAACGCATTCTATGAACACCTTCAGGAATGCATGGATCATGCAATCCCAAATAAAACCAAGACCCAATTCTCCAAATGCAGGCGTCCTGTCTGGTGGACCCCAGCCATAAACAAACTATACAATAGAAGGAGGAAGCTCCTACATGACAGAGCAAAATCCCAAAAAGGGAAGGCATCTCTGATCAGTATTAGCAAAAAACTACGGTCACTCATAAAATTGTCTAAGGCCAGCTTCGAGAGAAAAATTGCACAGGACACTAAGGATAATCACAAGGCTTTCTTTAGTTATGTTAGGAACCTGGGTGGGAATTCCCAGATATGCACAGAATTAGTCCAAAATCACAAAAATACACAGTACCCGCAGACATTGCCAACATCCTAGCTGACAGGTTCAGCGCAAACTTCTCCCTCCCACCAAAAGGGCTAATATCTATCCCAGCAGAGTGCTGCTCCCCTGACATCTCAGATGCTCAGGTAAGAGCTGCCCTCTCCAAAGCAAGAAACACAGCATCAATGGGACCAGAGTGTCCCGGGCTGCGTCCTACATGAACTCCAAGAAGAGCTAAACCCAAACCTAAAACTACTGTTCAATCTCAGCCTTACTACAGGATATGTACCCAAAGAGTGGCGTACAGCAACAGTGGTCCCTCTCCACAAAGGTGGTGCCTCAACGGATCCTGGAAACTATCGCCCCATAAGTCTCACTAGCTTGGTCTGCAAAGCTATGGAAAGGATCATCATGGACCTTATAAATAAAGATATTGGGGACCTACAGACACTGGATCCTACCCAGTTCGGCTTTGTTAAGGGCAGATCCTGCCTCTTAAACCTGGTCAATTTCTTTGTAACAGTCACCAAGGCCATTGACAAGGGGAAGGTGGTCCACACAGCCTACCTGGACCTCGCACAAGCCTTCGATACAATACCCCACTCGGGCATTATAGATAAGCTCACCAGCTTAAATATAAACCCCTATGTCACTAGATGGGTTGCAAACTGGCTCAAGGACAGAACCCACATGGTTAGAATAGCTGGAGCCATGTCAGACTCCAAACCAGTTACAAATGGCGTCCCACAAGGCTCAGTCTTGGGACCTCTCTTGTTCGGTATATATTTCTCGGAGGTACAGGCCAACATGGAAGGACTGTGGCTGACCAAGTTCGCAGATGACTGCAAACTGGGCACCATAATAGACTCTCCAGCTGACACAAGCATCCTCCAAAAGGGCCTCATAGAAACAGACAACTGGTGCCAGAGCCATGGCCTCAAGCTAAACGCCAAAAGTGTATAGTCATCCCTTTGGCAAAACAAAGTGCCCACAAATTACCACATAGGTGGTAATCCATTAAGTACAGAAGAAGTAATTAGGGACCTGGGGACCCAAGTTGATAGCAATCTCTCATTTGACAACCACGTGGCCAAAGTGGTTAGAAAAACATTTTATATAGCCCACCTAATCATGAAGGGATTCACATCTAGATCAGGGGAGGTCATCGTGCCTCTTTACTCATCCCTCATCAGCCCATAATTGAGTACAATGCCCTTTTGGGATGTACCTTACCAGACACCTGCAGCAACTGGAAAGACCCCAAAAGTACCTCACCAAGAGGATCAAGGAGCTCAAACAGATGCCGTATGCTGCCCGGTTAAAGAAACTCCAGCTCTACTCAGTGGCATACCGCCTGCTCAGAGGCGATCTGTGCCTGACTTATAAAGCCATGTCCAACCCGGAATTAATGGACATGCTGCACCTCAGAAAATCCAAATCCCATCGAGCTACGCGCTCGAGGGACTTAAACCTCAGCACTGAAATAAATAGGACATGCTGGAGGGACAGATTCATAACCCAGAGGCTCCCTTCACTCTGGAATAAAATCCCAGTTCAGGTTAGGCAGAGTCCCTCATTGACTCTCTTCAAGAGGAATCTTGATGAGTGGATGGGAGATCATAGGTTTACCCCGGGTATCACTTCTGTGTCACTGTTAGACAGAAGCGCAGTATATTAACCTCGAAAAAGGGCATAGCAAAATTAATTTAAAATGGGTGGTGAAAGCCATACACACTCTGGCTAGGCTTATAAATGCCCTAGGGCAGATAGCCTAGTATGAACCTATGAACCTATGAAGACAAAAGTAGCATTGATCATTGAAAACGCCACACCTAGTGACTACAGTGTCTTGCGTACAGAGAGACACAAAGTCATAAAATACCCTGATCTGCAGGCAGAAACGAGAGCCATGTGGAAGAAAGATACCCAGACAGTTCCAATAGTAGTAGGAGCAACTGGTCTTATAAAAAAGAATTTACAATCGTATTTAGATATGTTATCAATTCATGTAACACCATACGAATTGCATGAGGAGTCAATACTGGGCACATTGCGGGTGCTGCGAAGAGCACTTTTGGCTAACATCAAAGAGTGAAACAATACTAATTTCATGAACTTTAATCGTACTTTGACTTAGGAATGGGGTCCATTCCAGTCATGGTATTAGAAACCCAAAAGACTTGGAGAAATTAAAAACGGCAAGTACCATTATGTGCAGTACTAGAAAAATATTGATTTCCAAAGTAGGTACTCTTCTGTGGGACATTTTGAGCAACATTTGTAAGTTATTTAAAATATTGTGCATTAACAATGCACATAATTATCCTGTCATTTATCATTCTGTGGAGTACTGTACATGTAATTAATAATTAGGTACTATTCTGAAGGATACATGTAATTAATAATTAGGTACTATTCTGAAGGATACAGCTAGAAAAGCTCCACCAAGAAGGTACCATTCTGCAGGATGGTGGCACACATGCTCTACCTGCTAAGTTTTGACTATTTTGTGGAGTATTAGGTGAAATGCAGCAATTCCTGCCACTATGTGCAGGACAGCTGCCTTTAAAACTAACAAATGGCAATCACATAAAGGATGATTGTTTCTGTTAAAAGGAGGTATTAAGGCACCGGGTCTATGATTTGCATTTAAATTTAGCAATCTGAAGTTGTATACCAGAAAATATGTGTTAGAAAGCAGTGACAATCACTACTGAAGGCAACATCAGCTCTACCCTTACTGCTCCCACAAAACATGATGTCAAAGCAGTGAAGGCATATTCTTACTGCACATTATATTCCATTACTCTTTGCCATACAAGTTATGTTTACAATTTACACTAAAACAAAAAATATATATTGTTAGTTAAAACTCTTCTACTCTGCCTCAAACCGAATCTCACTCCATCCGGTAATGTAACCAAAGGGAACCACTGAAGAAACAAATGGCTCAGAATGGTAAGAAGACTAAGAAAAGGGTTTGATGGTCTCATTATAAAAGGCAAAAATTACTCTGTTGATCTTTATGGCACAAGGTATGAAAATGTTAACCCATTAAGTGGGTTTCTGGTACCAGTGTTAGTGATACTGGTACAAATGTTTCAGCAAAAAAGTTCAAAATGACATTTTCATAAAACTATTTCAAGTAAAGGTTTATGGAAGCCCTTTTTGCCCCTGCACCTCTGTACTTTAAGTCTTAGGTATCTTCACCTTAAAGAAAAGACTGTTTCCTTCATACAGTGCAATCTCAATCAAAAGGCCAATTTCAAACAAGTACACATTTTGCTCACTCGTTCCTCAATCAGCACTTCAGCTCCCACATTAAGGACACTATTCTTACTGTTAGGAAAAACTTTTTAAAACTGTCTAACAGTTCAACATTTCAAACACAACATAATATTTTGACGGTCATCATGATGTTCATCTGATGGAGATACAAAGAGGCACCTCTGTCTATTTTTAAACTAAAACTGTGGAACAATTGTCTAAAATACACGTAACTCTGACTAGAGATGCTCATCTTCTGCAAGGCAGTTTTCACTTTTGTTCTTTACTTGTTACTTCAGTAACATTTTCATTTGTGAATGTGTATCAATGGCCATTTTAATGCAAGATGCTTTAAAAGATGTCAGAAAGCAAAACTTGAAGTATGACACTAGTTAAATGACGTATCTGCTTGACTAGTTACATGGGGATTCTGTTTTTCACCTCACTTCGGCCATGTGGTTTAGCGCATCATATAGATACATTTAATGAATTGCACACTTTCTGCGAACTCGTAAGATGAACAGAAAAAGTATGTGGCATTTATTTGTTGGGGGTCATCCTATGTATTATACAAATGTATGCACCGGAGTAGATGCCTGTGAGGGAGAAGCACCTCTTTCTGAGGAAGAAGAAACGGATCGATTTCCAACTTCACGCTGCAGCTCTTCCACCCTCTTTTGAAGCTCAGCTCTGAGAGCAAGTAGCTCCTTCAGCTGCTGATGAACTGGCATCTGAAAAGTTTCACAGAAAGACAACAATATTAACTCAGCAACACTGAAGGAGTCATAATGCACCTTAAAGTTATGCAGGATAAATATCACCATAAAAACATGTTGTGTTCACTTCCATATAAACTGTGACATAACTCCTGAAGTAAAGCCTTCTCTATAACAACATCTCAGACAACAGGTCAGTATTGGTTTTCAGCTTATCTTGCCAACAAGAGTTCTTCTGGCCATGTATTTTATTAACTATATGATGGGCCAATTACTCTTTAATCTTTATAAGACTTCCAAAATCTGCTATAATATAACTTCTTGGCTGCTGACCATTTGTGTCAATTAATTAAAGGACCTTATTAAAAAGCTGAACAAAACCAGTGTTTGGCACTAACAAACCATGTGATTGCTGAAAATCCTTGTTTAAGATCACAAATTAGAGCTATATTACTTTGATAACTCTGTAAAATGCTTTACCATGGCAACAAAAGCCTGTGTAGCAAAAAAGTCAGATGGGTAAAAATGGGTATATGAACAAACTTGGATAAAACCAGAAGAAACAAAACAAAAAAGGCTCCTTATAAAACTTTAATTAAATCACAACCACAGAATAAAAATAAAATACATTAGCACTTTCATCCACTTAACGGACTATTCTGTAAACTTCAGATACAGTAAATTTTATTAACCAGTTTAAATACACAACCTCTTCCTACTGACATCATGCACCCCTTTTTTCTATTTCTTAAAATACACTTTCATTCCACTAAACCGATAGCCCATCAACACTTTCAAAAAATATAACCCTAAAATTATTCCTAAAAAACAACTTATTATAAATACAGCAAACAATACATACACATGTATTTACACACTGAAAAAAACACACTTAAAATATATTTAAAATGCATTTAAAATATGTTCATAAATATTACTCATAGAATGATCAATTATTGGGAAACAACCTGTGAAAAAGGAAGCAAGAAATTATTACTACCTTTCACTAATTCAGTTTTTGTATTTTGTTTTCTTTTTTTTTTTTTTTTTTTTAACTTAAACCCCCCATTCTTGTTTTTTATCTAGTTAATTCTTTAATCTTCAAAAAACGATGACTCATTTAATCCAGGCCATCTGTAAGCCTTTAATTTTAGCTGCCACATCAATTTTTTCTCTCCAAATAAAGATTCCAAGGGCCACCCCTTAAGCCAGTCTTAACACTATCATTGGTACATATATATATAAAGGTATGGCCAGGGAATTGAATTACATGCTTCACTAGGGCATTAGTTTCTATTCCCTTCCTAATATTACATTCATATATTCTGTCCCTTAGCCTTCGCTTAGTTTTGCCCACATAAAAACATGGGTAATCCTGGTACAAAGCTAAGTATACAACTCCCTTAGCATTACAATCAAACTTTTGTAGTACCTTATACTCTACCTTCCCCAACCCTAAATTTTGTTCCTATATTAATCTTACTGCAAAAGGGACACCTTCCACATTTCAACATTTGAGGCACACAATTCCTTTCCTTTATATTTATATTTTCCAAAATTGCTTTATAATTCAAACTCAAAAGGAGCTTATGTGGCAGCTAAAATTAAATGCTTACAGATTGCCTTGATTAAATGATTACTGCTCCATTCATTGCTTTTTTGAAGATTAAAGTATTAACTAGATAAAAAAAAAGAATAGGGGGATTAAAGTAAAAAAGAAAAAAAAAATACAAAACTGAATTAGTGAAAGGTAGTAATAATTTTTCCTTCTTTTCCACAGGTTATGTTTCCTAATAATTGATCATTCTATGAGAAATATTTTTGAACATATTTTAAATACATTTTAAATATATTTTAAGTTTTTTCAGTATGTATATACATGTGTATAAATTGTTTACCGTATTTCTAATAACTTGTTTTTAGGAATGATTTAAGGGCTATATGTTTTTTTTTTTTTTTTTTTAATTAACTTTTTATTTCATTTTCCACAATTATACATTACAAAACATACAAAGGAAAATAAACCATTAATACATAGTAGAGATAAAATAACATATCTTTTGGGCTATATGTTTTTAAAGTGTTGATGGGCTATTAGTTTAATGGAATGAAAGGGTATTTTAAGAAATAAAAGGAAGAAAAAAGGGTAGGGGTGCATGATGTCAATTGGAAGAGGATGTTTGATTGGTGGTTAATGTGTATTTTCTTTTAAATTTACTCTGATGAAGTTCACAGAATAGTCAATTAAGTGGATGAAAGCACTAATGTATTTTATTTTTATTCTGTGGTTGTGATGAGTCTTTTTTGTTTTGTTTCCTCCAGCTTTATCCAAGTTTGTTCTATGAGCTTGTTTTGAGCGCTTTTTATTTGTTTTGTTTTTTTAAATGGGTCCATGCCAGACTCTAAGACAATTAATAATAATCCAGGGACTAGCCCTGTTGCTGTCCATTCAAAATTCTGGCACAACTTCGGCTGTAATGAAAAATAAATACAAAGTGTCAATATGCAGTTTAACCTCATTTTTCCATGCTGATATAAGGATACAATGCTTCACAACTTCAATGAATCTGTTGTAAAGCCCCAGACTTAATTCTATTGGAAGAACATCCCACTAAAACTACACTGTGCACCTGAATTTATTAATCATTAAGAGAGAATTATTTGTTTAAATGTTACAGTTAATCCCTTCCCTCAATTAAATCTGCTAGGGCCACAAGGACTGCTAATTCTAAAAGGTGTTTCTCTTTATTGCTTCCAGCAACTCTGGTGGGTTCTATCCCAAAACTACAAAAGCTGATCCCGATACCTACCCAGTCATGTATTTAACTTTTTAACTATTTGTAAATCCAAGTCAGAAATGAGCACAATTTATTAGATTTTTACTTTTAGCATACACAATTTTGTCCATGTAAATAAATGATTTTTGCTAATGCATTTGTACCGCATTAAAAAAAGTAGAAGTTACAACAGAAAGATGCAACACCTTTGACCTAATACTGTATTAAGATTAAGGGTAGTTTATGTTTACATTATGCATGCTAAAATGTTAGATCATAATTTGATGACTGATGTAGTAAAATGCCTCTTGGGGCATTCTGGGAGGAGACTCTTACACACATGCCCAAAATGAGAAAGCTACAACCTTACTGTAAAAAAGGAGGAATGGCCTCTGAGGTAGAGAAAACGAAAGGTGGAGGATAGATAGCAGCTCAAGACAGAGTCAGAGCTGTGAGACAGGTCTTGGATTTAGACTTGCTAACCAAACATCAGTCACTTGAATTTGTAAGCTATAAAACGGTTACTGCTAACTATGCTCAAACAAGCAGCGTGTAAGCATTCAGAATTACAGGACGGCAGACAAGTTTAAATTGTTAGACAATGGAGTGTGATCCTATGTGAAACAACTGCTTTTTTAAATATGTGGTAATTTTGTTTAAGAAGTATGCCTTATGAACTGCTCTGGAAAATCCTTCTATTTTAGGTTATGTAATGGTTATTTTTTTACTCTACAGCATTGAACCTGCTGACTTTTCCTTGATAAAGCAAGAAGTTTGCACATGTCTTTTCGCAAGACTTCAGGAGGGCTTGTCCTGAAACACATATTCTAAGAAGAAACTGTCTCGCATTTTCAGGCTTAAAATTCCAGGAAAGAAATTAATTTGATTACACTTACTGCCATTTTGGTGTTTTGTGTGCTTTATTGCTCATTTTATAGAATTTGGTAACTTTTTTTTTTTTACTAAATAATGCGTGAATGGGCGTACCTTCGTTGACAGTTGTGCGTCAGGGCTGGTAACTCGGCATGTAAAAATCAACTACCAATCATTAGCGGACCGGAGTTCCGCTGTGGCGACCCCTAACTGGGAAAAGCCGAAAGACACAACAACAAAAATTAGGTATAGTTGCTGGCTTTCTGTTTCTAAATAGTCTTCTGGCTGTTAGTGTATTAGGCTGCACTTCCCACTATAGCAGCAACAAGTATTCTCTGTGAGATTTCAAATTCTTTCATTCAAAATGAGTTTATACTGTGCTTTCTACAGTCACCTGGTTGTTTCTGTGATTAACTAAGCCTACATTTTAAATAAAAGCAAAACTAAAAACAATGCCTCCAACCAGTATAACAGAAGTGCAAGCACAATAAACACTGTAAACAGTGCACGCCACTGAAAATCTTCTCCTACAAGTTTATTTGCCAAAGGTCAAGCGCTTTCCACCAAAACAATGGCCTTCTTCAGAATATATTTCTCACATACCATCATTAAATACTCAACTCAAATTAAATGCACCAATCAAAAACTAGCTTCAATTAAAGACATTAAAAGTTAAAACCATATAAAATTCACTGATACAAATAAATTATGTACATATGTAATGTATAACCTTTGGCAAATAAACCTATAGAAGATTTCCAGTGGCATTCACCATTTAGTCTTTTTTGTGCTAAGCCTACATTTTGTTATACTGAGTTCTCCTTTGTTAGACTGCATCTTCATTTTGTAAACATATTGTTTTTCCCTCTGACTTTCCCCTCTTACATTTAGTCTCACATTAAAGTACACTTTCAGCTGATTTTAAGTTGCTGAGTGCAGTAGTGGTTACTCTGTGGCAGGGAATAAATTTGTTGCAGTTTCTGAGGGGTTGGTATTATTGTCTGGAGTTCAAACTGCTTTTGGTGGTGGCCCTCCATGCACTGCCACACAATTCTGAGATATGACAGATGCAGGTACTTTAAATTCTCTCTTAGAAAACCTTAGTTAACCATACCTTCTAGTTAAAGCTGTATACATCACAGAGTTAAGCAGTGGCACATTGTTGCATGTCTACCACTAATCTCAGGCAGTCTAGACAAAATTTACTGTCTACCTGGTTTTGCTGTTTTAACCAAAAACATTTTCGTTTTCTATCTACGTTTACTATTTTACCCCAAATTAATACCTTAACAAGGAGACGAAATGACATCTTCTCTTGTTCATTTATCAAACTGTGCTTATAAGTCGGCAGGACTGGAATACAGGCTGCAATACCAATTGGTGACAATGCAGCTGGGAGTCCCACTCTAGACCAATTATGTTTTAAGGTTGCTTCTGCATAAACAGAGATGTACTAGTGATTGGTGACTTCATAGTTAGGCACGCAGTCTACACTCACAAGGCTAGAAGACAACAGGGTGGGAGTAATATATCTCTCAGGGTGTCAAGACTGACTATGACAAGGGGCCTTAGGGGTCTTAAAACAGAAAAGAAAGAGCAAAGGATGGTGGAGGCCTATGTCAGAGTAAACGACCTTGCACACAGAACCCTGCATAATATGAAGAGAGACATGACAGAGCTCTTGATGCATGCTGCAAATGTGGGAAAGACCCTAGTATTGTGTGGAATATTTCTATCACCAATAATGATGCCAATATATAAAGAAAAGATTATTAGCTTTAACAATTGCCTAAACACCTGGTATCATTCTAGGTTGGTACAGTAGGTGTAAGCATGGGATAAGATGTTTGCAACTGTCCTTGCTTTGCCAAGGATGGCTTGCACCATTCATTCCAGAGTTCCTCACACCGGCAAAAGTTTTGCTGCTGTCACTGCACCTTTTTAGGCAAGGTCCAGCTGTTGAACCTCCCAACCTAACTTCCAAAACAAATCAATCATATCAATCATTGGACTATATCAGGGTGGCTCTACTTAATGCTACAAGACTGAACAACAAGCAGACAGACCTCAAGATTCTCCTGCATTTGGGACCTCTCCATGCATGTGTTGTTACAGAAACCCTGTAGTACCTGCATTTTATGTTTATCATTCTTTGAGACCCGCTGGAAAATGTGGCAGTATATCCTATTTTTTAGAAACCATATTACCTCGAGTAAGACACCTACAAACACTCAAGCGGAGTTGAGAGAGATTCACGTCACTCTAAATAAGATCAGACATCTGCCCATAGCTTGTTAGAAAAACCCTTTTTTGTCTCAAGAAAAACATACAACATTTTTAAATATTCTGGATGAAGTCAGAAGTAGGAACACTGTTATCCTAGGTGACTTTAACTACCCAATGATTAACTGGGAGACCTGTACCACCAAAGCAGGATATGCACAAAAATGATTACATTTTATAACCAAAAACTCCCTGGACCAGACTTGTCAATGATACTACTAGATAACAGGATATACCTGACTTTGTCTTAACAAACTTAGCATCTATAAGTACCATCCCTGTTGTAGCCCCCTCACTGGTCAAGTCATACCACAAGCTAGTAACCTTCTCCATTAAAATCCCCAAACTATTAAAACAAATATCACAATTTCATTTTTTACTTTTATTTATTTTATTTGACACATATTTGCCAGGAAAGTCCTTCTGGGATAATATCTCATTTTCAGTTGAGGCCCAGGGAGAAAAAATCAATATTAACATAATATGGTTACAGTTAAACAAAGAAGTGATTACAAAACCTAATAATAGAGAAGAACATTACCTAAGGGGAAAAAAATCACAACTTCAGTTCATACAATATGAACTTATACACGTCGAGTGAAAAATTTGGAGAGAAGTTTAAAAAGGAACACTGTCAACAGTTAAAGTAACAATTCCTACAGATGACATTATATATATATACTGAGTGCACACTTTGGAACAGAGATGACTAGATAACAGTCTAGGCAAAATTATATTAGTCCTTTATTTAAAAATTATCTTGACCACATTCAGAGGGAAAGAATTAGTAAGAAGTACGCTTGGGGGGAAGGATTATTTCAGTCTGTGGTAGTGCAGGAGCAGAGTCAGTTTAATTGGTCTTCTAAATAAGCGTTTGAAGTTAGAGCGGTAAGAGGTAGATGTAATTTGCAGAGACATAGTAATCCATTTTTATCAACAGAGTACGAGTAAAAGCCTTGGCCATACGATTTGGGTTTAAATATGATACAATGATGTTTTTCATTAGAGTGAAGTGATCTTTTAGGACAGTAGGAATGGAGAACAGGACTAAAAGTAGGGTAGTCACTGACTCTGGGAATAACACTGTGTGTGGAGATAGGCTGTATGCATTCTATACGATGAAGAAGTTCAATCCAATTCAATGCCTTAAGGGAAGTACAGTGGTTGATGTGGTACTGTTTGCTGCTGGCAAATTTTGCAACTTTATTATAGCATGCCTCCAAGCTTGTTTTTAATTGTAGCCTAAAGGCTGGTTAGGATGGGTGGACCACATGACAGATGGGAGAAGGTGGCAAGAGTGGCTTTTGTGTGGTAGGCTGAGGAATTTTTTTACATCTATACAACATTCCACATTTTTGATGAGTTATTTCAAACATGCAAATTTAAGGTAATCATGTATAATAACTCCAAGAAGTGTTGTACAGAAGACTACTTAAAATTGTTTAGTAAAAAGATTTTAAAATTTGCTTTGTCAGGTATGTGTGATATGGGGAAAATAGCAGTAACTATTTTTTAGGGCTGAAGTGGTAGTTGGGCATTATGGAGCCATTTCTCAATCAAGGAAAAGAAGTCTAGTGCAATATGGAGTTCAGGCAAGTTATTACATGAACAGAGAAGTGTGGAATTGACAGCATCTTTTATAAGACAGGCTGGATCTGCAAAGGTATAAAGGTTACTGATAAAGATATTAAACTTGAGGAGACCAAGAAGAGAGCCTTGGGTATACCAGTGGAGGCATGCTGGTAGGGAGAGAGAGTACTGTCATTTTACAGATTGGAGCCTGTCAGTTAAATAGCTGTTGGACCACTGTAATTAAGATGGGGATAATCCAAGCTGAGCCATTTTGTATATGGCTTTAAGGTGAGAAATTGTATCACAGGTTTTAGACAGGTCAAGGAATAGGGAGGAAACAAACCTGCCTAATTCTCTGTATTTGTTTATAGTGTCAGTGAATGATAGTACGGCAGTAGTGTGCTGGAGGAAGCCATGCTGGGTGGATGTTAACCGACATTCTTGTAGGAGAAAGTGGAGGAGCCATTTATGAATACATCAACATTTTTGAGAGAGGTGATAATATCACAAAAGGCCAAAAGGTGAAGATGTCACCTTTATGAAGACAGACAAATGTTTTTTTTTTCCCAAAATAATGGTACACAGGATTCAGCTACTGATCCACTGATGAAAATAGAAACAGTGTATGCTATGGTGTCAGCAGCAATATTTAGGCATTTGGGTGGGAGGTTGTCAACTGCAGTGGAGCAGGGTTAAGGTTTCAGTATAAGAATTTTTATCACTGATACAGAGACAGGTCTTAAGTAGAATGTGCTAGCAATGGACACAGAGGATAAATTAGATTCATGTGCAAAAAGGGATGGGGGAGTAAAGTAAGTAATAGTGTACATGGTGTATGGAGAACGTTGGTTTTGGTCTAACCGGTTGATCACAGAAATACTGGGACTGGATGTTATTGTACAGGAGCTGGAAGCAATAGATGGGGGTAAAGAGTTTTTGGTTAGGAAGGTAATGCTTTCTATGAAGTATGTATAGAAAAGGTAGCAATTTCTAGTAGTGAGCTATTTATTTTATTAACATTTGTTTACTAGGAAAGTTGAACAGGGACAGAGCCCATTTTCAGCAGAAGCCCAGGGAGAAAAAGCTTCAGAGGCATGTCTTTGGAATGTGGGAGGAAACCGGAGCACCCGGAGGAAAACCACATGAATGTAGGGAGGACATGCAGACTCCGCACAGAAGGTATCCCAGCCAAGAACTGAATCAGAGAATCTCTTGCTGTGAGGCGACAACGCTAACCGCTGCACCACTCTGCTGTCCAATTGATTATAAGGGCTGGGTTCCTTATTTGAGCTCAGATGTAACAGGTTATGTACTGAAGTCCAGATTTTTTGTGGGTTATTTTTGTGATGAAGTTCAGATGGCTGTAATATACTTTTTTTTTTTTTACCAAAGTTAACCTGCTTTGCACTCAGACTGTGCAAAGCTCTACAGAGTTTCAGGTTATAGGGAGTTTTATGTTGGACACAGTCTTTCCAAGCTCTGTTAAACATGTCATTGCTACAGTAGTAGTAAACCTGGCCTTTGGTGCCGCAAGCTGTGGGTTCTACTCCCACACCAGATAGATCGACTGCTCTACAGCATAAGGATGTTGCTGCCTGCTTGTGTTGTCCTTTGGATGAGACATTATACTGAGGTCCCACCTCCCTAAGTTGGTGGTAACTTAGGTGGATGTAAAAGATCCCACAGCATCTACTGAAAAGAGTAGGGGGTCCTTTACTTGTATACAAAAATAACTCTTATTTACAAAATATTTACATATGTACAAATACATAAATATACAAATCTATTTACACATATTCAAAATTTCCTCTACAAATTTTATACCTTTTATAGACCCCACTCCTTTTTCAATAACCACCTTATTTTACTTAATATTGTTGCTAAAATCCATTTACCAGTAAACACAATTTAATTTATTCTTTCATTCCATGTAACCCATAGAACATAAAATAACTATTTTTTGACATATTCTTTACTTCTAATTTTATAATATACATATTTAATCATATCTATGTTTATTTTATCCACTTCTTTTATTTCTTCAAAAAAACCTTCTTTATATAGTTCTCCCCATAACTTTTTTACTCTTTTTACATTTCAAAAACACATGTCCTGTAGTTGTTTCTTCTTGACAATGTAAACATATTCTATATGGTACATTTCCTTTAACTGGCAAATTTATTTATTACCAATTTCCACAAAAAAAAATCTTCAGATTCTCCCTTCTGATTACAACATTTCCTTCTTTTTTTTCATCTGTTAAATTTTCCTATGGTTTTACACAGTAATGGTTTATTATTACATTCTTATACCATACTTTTCTATCTTTTTCTAAATTAATTTTTATTTTCCAGACACATTTTCTTGGTGACTTTTTATTTCATTTAACACTCTCTTTCACTCTTTTTACCATACACCCCAAATGTATCATACTTATACTTATGCAGTTTTACTATTCATCTCTCATCTGTTTCATTTATCCATTCTAACACTTTATACAAATTTAATGAAGCAGCAAATACCACTGGGTTAATTAACCCTAAACTTCCTCTTCCTTTACTTACATACAAAACTCCTCTTTTTACTCGGTTTAATCTAGACCCCATATAAATGAAAAAAAAATATCTGCAATAATTCCTTTGCAATAATGTTGGCAGCATAAATATACCTGCCAGGTATGCTACTTTTTACCATCAGTACTGAATTTATCAAATAAGCCTTTTTTTCTAAATTTATTTATAAGTTCTCCAGAAAATAAATTTTTGTCTTTTTTATTTTTCTACCGTTTTTCCCAATAAATTCTACTTACATCTTTGTTCTCAAATTTTATACCAAACACTGAAATTTCATTCACTGTAAAATATATACCCCCTGATCTTTACGCCATCACCTAAAACTTTACTTTTCACTTTATTTAAAGCCATCCCTATCACTTCTAGACACTCATTTGTGCAAATTAATTCTTTTATCCACATTTTATTTTGCAATTACTATAATGTCATCTCCATAAGCTAACAGAACTGGATTTTTTTATCGCTTAGGTGGATTGGACATGTGTGTGCACCTTCTGTGGCAGGTTGGGTGCTAGGCTGGCAACTCAACCCCGTAAAACTCTACTGCCAATCATGAGTGGACAGGTGATCCGCTCTGGCGACCCCTAGCTGGGAAAAGCTGAAAGAAGAAGGTGTTGCATACTCCTCCTTTATTTTGTAATTTATTTCACATACTATCACATTCATAACTAATACAAACAGTATACAGCTCACTGGACATCCCTGTTGTACACCACTTTTAATATGTGCCACTTGGCTTAACCATCCATTTGCAAGTATTTTTTACTTTATTATTACTATAAGCTGACATACATAATTTCCTAACTTTCTCACTTTTATTCTTTTATTATCGCCCATAAGATTTCATGCCCAACTGTGCCAAATGCCTTATTAAGGCCTCCTATTATGATTTTCACTGCTTCTTTTCTGTTCATATAATCTACAATTTCTCTGTCATTAATAATTCTCAAAAACCCTTCCCCCCTTTATACTACATATGCTATCTTCTATATTTTCCATTTTAGATTCAAATCCCTTTTGTATTACTTTCATAAAATCATATGATCATTATTCAATACTATCAACCTCCAGTTTTTTAACTATCTTCCTTCTTCCATATGTATTTAAGTATTCCACTACATAATTCTTTATACATAAAACCTTCATTTAACCGTTCATTCAAAATCTTTAAAAAATAATTTTTTGCCAGTCCCTTAGATTTTTATACATTTCAGAACCTACTCCATCTGGGCTACAGCCAAACCTATATTTACTTGACCTAATACTTTATCTAGCTCATTTAAAGAAATCTCATTTTCCAACTCTTCATTATCTTTTTTCTGTTAACATTTTTTTCGTTTCCCTGTTTTTTCACTACCTTCATTTTCTTTAAACACTTTCTATACATTTTGTACTACAATATTCTATTTCTCCTTTTGCATTTTTTCTCTCATTGCACTACCATCTTCCTTTAACAATCTGCTTAAAGTAACTTCATGCACTTTTTTCCTTGTAAGAAATATCTTTGCTTATATAACAATTCTTGTATTTTTTATGTCTTTATATAGTTCTTTTTCTTTGTTAAAGTACTTTCTACCATTATGTTCTAAATCTCCAATACATCTTTACATGTTCTTTTATACTATTCTTTTTCTCTACTTTTCTCGATTACATTGTCACTGTAAAAAACAAGCTTTTTTATATTTTCCTTAATTATCCACTATTCAGACTATTTTTTTTATAAAATGTTCTCATAGCAATATGATCTTTACATAACTATATTACTAATCTCCTTCCTTCATTCCATGCTTTCTCATTTACCCTTTTTATTCCTTTGTCTATGTTTATTTACTCCTTGTTTTCCTTTACCTCTAGCCATACTGCAAGATGATCAGAAAATCCAGTTTCTACTACCTCCCCTTCTCCTATAACTAAACATTCTGATATTATAAAATAATCTTTCAGTTCTATACAGACCCTTTTTTTGTAAGTCCATGAATTTTTGTTTTACAGTTTTAACTTTCCATATCTTGTAACTTCTAACATTTTTCTTATATAATTTCCTCTTTTTATGCTTGCCTCTTGAAATCTCATTATAATATTCACATTTATTACTTGTTGTGTCTTTCGGCTTTTCCCGGTTAGGGGTTGCCACAGCGGAACTCCGGTCCGCTAGTGATTGGCAGTAGATTTTTACATGCCGAGTTGCCGGCCCTAATGCACAACCTTCAACGAAGGTACACCCATTCACGCACGTCTCCACACAGAAGACACTCTAGCGGAGAATCGAACAGGACGTCTTACTGTGAGGCGACAATACTACCGCAGCACCACCACCGCAGTTCATTCACATTTATTACTACATAGTCTAAAATCCGATGAAATAAGCTTTCCCTTTCTTTACAATTAGTACAAGCATATAATGTTATAATTCTACATACTTGTTCTTTCCATTTTAATCTACAATGGTTAATCTTCCTATTTCTTCTACAGTTAATTGAATACCTTTAATGTATTTCTAAAGAATATGTCTATTCCAGAACATATTTCATTTCACAAATTCCAGATTATCTTTCCTCCCCATAGTTTCTCTGTAATCTTTCTTCATTTGTTAAAATCTTGCATCTTGTACTATAATTACATCTATGTCATATCTATTACACCACTCCACAAGTCCTGTTCTTCTTTCCATATTCTTAATACTATTCACATTTACAGAAAGTATTGTAAAAATGTCATTTTCTCTTTTCCTTAAATTCATGGTTTCATAAGTTCATAGCTAATTACTAGGCCAGCTTTCTAAAGAGGCCATTCTAAGCCTAACCAATTTCCTTCCCAAAGCTGAGAATCAAACACTGTACCATGTGTCTGTGAATCAAACACCTTAACCATTATACCAAGTCCTCATCTTTCATTTTTTTTGTAATTATCCCTTTAAATTTTATTTTTCTGTCTTTTACCTTTTTACCAATAGGATTCATTTTTTTTACTACCTCCCAACATATGCCTTATTTTAGAACTTTCTTCTATATCCTCTATTAATTTTCTCCTGATTTTTCTTCTACTCTACTACTACTGAAATTTCTTCTCTTTATTCATTTTCTTCTTTCTTTTTCCTTACTCTTATTTTAATTTTTGCAATCCATCCATAAATGTCCAATTTTGTTACATGTATATAATTTCAATTCACATTTTTGCATCGTGACCCATTTCCCCACAAATATAACTTTTTTGTCACAGTTACTTTCAAATGTCCTTTTCCACACAAAAAATGTTTTAGGTTGTCCCCAGTATTTTACAACATCTCTATTCCTCTCCATATTTATCATGCTAGGTGTATGCATAATATTTTTTTATTTTTAACACAATATTATAGTCCCAGCCACCAGTCCAAAAACCCCTTTTGTTATAAGCTTTTGCAGTATCCAGTACTTCTTTGCATAAAGCTTTCAAATGTTCTTTCAAAGTCTCAATTTGTACCTCTGTTCAAAATTGTACATGAATGTTCTTTTTTGTTCACTGTTAAATGCTTTTATCATAGGTTCATAGGTTCATACTAGGCTATCTGCCCTAGGGCATTTATAAGCCTAGCCAGAGTGTGTGTGGCTTTCGCCACCCCTTGGAATAAGAATACTATGCCCATTCTGGGTTTAGTTTACTGTGCCTCTGTCTAGTAGTGACACAGAGATGACCCCCCGGGTAAACCTACGATCTCCCATCCACTCGTCAAGATTTCTCTTGAAGAGAGTCAGTGAGGGGCTCTGCCTAACATGGACTGGGATTCTGTTCCAGAGTGTAGGGAGCCTCTGGGTTATGAATCTGTCCCTCCAGCACGTCCTATTTATTTCTGTGTTGAGGTTCAAATCTCTCGCTCTCATGGCTCTGGTGGATTTGGATTGTCTGAGGTGGAGCATGTCCATTAATTCCGGATTGGACATGGCCTTGTATGTCAGGCATAGATCGCCTCTGAGTAGGCGGTATGCGACTGAATAGAGCTGGAGTTTCTTCAGCCGGGCAGCATATGACATATGTTTGAGACCCTTGATCCTCTTGGTGAGGTACTTTTGGGGTCTTTCTAACTGCTGCAGGTGTCGGGTAAGGTACATCCCAAATGGGGCATTGTACTCAATTATGGGCCTGATAAGGGAAGAGTACAGGGGCACAAGACCTCTCTTGATCTAGATGTGAATCCTTTCATGATAAGGTGGGTAATATAGAAGGTCTTCCTAACCACCTTGGCAACGTGAGTGTCAAATGAGAGGTTGCTGTCAACTTGGGTCCCTAGGTCCCTGATTACTTCTTCCGTACTTAATGGATTACCACCTATGTGGTAATTTGTGGGCACTTTGTTTTTCCCAAAGGGTATGACCATACCCTTTCTGGCGTTCAGTTTAAGGCCATGGCTCTGGCACCAGTTATCCGTTTCTATGAGGCCTTTCTGAAGGATGCCTGTGTCCGCTGGAGTATCAATTATGGCACCCAGTTTGCAGTTATCTGCGAACTTTGTTAGCTGCAATCCTCCTATGTTTGCTTGCACCTTGGAAAAATAAATGCCGAACAAGAGGGGTCCCAGGACCGAGCCCTGTGGGACACCGCTTGTGACTGGCTTAGAGTCTGACATGGCTCCAGCAATTCTGACCTTGTGGGTTCTGTCCTTGAGCCAGTTTGCAACCCATCTTATGACATATGGGTTTACATTTAAGCTGGTGAGCTTGTCTATGATGCCCGAGTGGGGTATTGTGTCGAAGGCTTTTGCAAGATCAAGGTAGGCTGTGTGAACTGCCTTACCCTCATCAATGGCCTTAGTGACTGTTTCAAAAAAGTCGACCAGGTTCAAAAGGCAGGATCTGCCCTTGACAAAGCCGAATTGGGTAGGATCCAGTGTCTGTAGGTCCCCAATGTCTTTGTTTATGAGTTCCATAATGATCCTCTCCATAGCTTTGCAGACCAGGCTCTTTAAGCTTATGGGGTGGTAATTTCCAGGGTCCGTAGAAGCACCTCCTTTGTGGAGTGGGACCACTGTTGCTGTACGCCATTCTTTGGGTACGTATCCTGAAGTAAGGCTAAGGTTAAACAGCAGCCTTATGTGCGGGTTTAGTTCCTCTTGGAGTTCATGTAGCACGCAACCCGGGACACCGTCTGGTCCCATTGATGCTGTGTTTTTAGCTTTGGAGAGGGCGGCTCTCACCTGGGCATTTGAGATGTCAGGGAGGCTACACTCTGCTGGGATAGATATTTCTCCGTTTGGGGGGGGGGGGGGATTTGCACTGAACCTGTCTGCCAGTATGTTGGCAATGTCTGTGGGTTCAGTGTATTTTTTGTCATTTTGGACTAACTCTGAGCATATCTGGGAGTTTCTACCCAGGTTTCTAACATAACTAAAGAAGGCCTTGTGATTGTCTTTAGTGTCTTTTGCGATTTTTCTCTCGAAGTTGGCCTTGGATGATTTTATGAGTGATCGTAGTTTTTTGCTAGTACTGATCAGAGATGCCTTCCATTTTGGGGAGTTTGCTCTGTCATGTAGTAGCTTCCTCCTCCTGTTGTAAAGCTCGTTTATGGCTGGGGTCCACCAGACAGGATGCCTGCCTTTGGGGGAATGGGTCTTGGTTTTATTTGGGATTGCATGATCCATGCATTCTTGAAGGTGTCCGTAGAAAGCGTTTATAAAGGATTCAGCAGTGTGGGCTGTGGTTTTCACTGGCCCAGGGGCCTTGAAGGATACTACTTCAGTCTTAAGAAGTGTGAAGTCAGCTTTTGAGAAATTCTTCACTGTGGTCTTTTGTGCTGGGGGCGGGATGTGGATTTCCAGTGAGATTAATTTATGGTCTGATCTCACCAATGAGGGGTATACTTCCGGTGTGGAGCATTGTGTCCCCATGCTTGTGATGATCAGGTCTAGTATATTATCTCCTCTTGTGGGAGTGGTGACTAGTTGTTCCATCGCATTTGAGTTTATGAATTCTAGGAACCTTTGGGCTAGGGTGTTGGGGCTTGAGTAATGCTCCCAGTCTATGTTTGGGTAGCTGAAGTCTCCCAATATGATGGTATTAGGAGAGACATTCATACTCCCCAGTGTCTTCAGGAAGGCTGAGTGGGGTTCCTGAGTTTGAGAGGGTGGTCTGTAGCATGCTACAAACTGTAGGGCAGTTTTGCCTACGGTTAGTTGCACCTGGATGGTCTCCGATGCTTCGTGCGTTGCCACTAACCTGGAGGTGTGGGTATCTTTGATGAATATGGATACTCCCCCTCCTTTTGTGGTTCGGTCCAAGTTTTGAGGCCGAAAAGCATGATATGAGGTATAACCTGGTAATGCTGGGGTGCTCTCAGGAGCCTTGAACCAGGTTTCAGTCACTGCACAGACATCGATGTGCTCCATAGTGAGGAGGGATTCGAGAGCGTGCATCTTGAGGTTTAGACTTCTGGTGTTGAGCAGCATTACCCTTAGTTTTTTTCCACTTGTGTTTTCTAGGGAGGTGGGTTTGTCTTTTGAGCCTTGCCTAAAAAAGGCACTATGGGGGTGGCAAGAGCCTTGACCAATATCCGGAAGCCCAGGGGTGACAGGTGCAAACCGTTCCTTGCGAAGCAGCATGGCTTGTCAAGCATGTCATCCCAAGCAGACAGACATTGGATCCCCTTAGAATGACACCAGTAATTGAGCCAATTGTTAAAGCGGATCATTTTGTCTTTGTACTGTGGCATCATTCTTGATGAGGGTAAGATGCTGCTCAGGGTCAGGGTCATACTGGCCTGGGCTACATAATCAGAGAGCTCCTCTATGTCTCTTTTCATGCAGTCCAGGGAGGTACGTCTCAGGTCATTCACACCGGCATGGACAATGACTGAGTCATATTTGTACTTGCTTTGGAGTGACCTGAGTGCTTGTGTTATGTGGCGGATTCTAGCGCCCGACAGGCAGCTTACTGTAACCCTTTCCTTGTTCAGTCTGGGTGAGCGGGACGTCAGTGTGTCTGACTATGGAGTCACCTATTACAAGTGTATCAGGCATGTTGTTTGGCCTTAAGGGCTGTGACTGTTTGGCACACTGACTTTGTGAACTATGTGTTGCATGTGCTGTGTTTTGAGGTAGTGGTTGCTTGGATGTCTGCTTTGGAGGCCTCTGTTATTTTGGTAGATTTTTAATTAGAGCCTCCGAGTACGTTTTTGTGTGTTTATGTGTTTGGTTTGCAGTTGTGATAGGTCTATGTGAGACTGGGTTTGTGGTGAGTGTGGTTACCTTCTCCTCCTGACTGGTTTTGCCAGTACTGAGTCGAGAGAGCTCAGCCTCCAGTTTGGCTATATAGTCGCATCTCTCACATATATTTGTATTTGTTGGGAGGAGGAGAGGGTTGTCTGTGTACATGAGGCAGTTGTAACCTTGCTTCAAGATTCCCAGATTCACCAGCTGAACTGGAGAGGATGCCAGTAATTGACCCTTCGACATGCTAGAATAGTGCAAGGGATTGCTGTATAACTGAGTCAGAAAGGACCTATAGGGTAATGGGTATTCAAGGGGATTGTAGGTAGATGCAGTGCTTTCTTTTTTGTTTAAGCGTGCTTTACCTGTGTATAAATGCTTTAGGAGCAAGTGCTGGGCTTTTTAGATAAAGAATAGACTGTTTAGATTGAAAGTAGAGCAGTTCTAAGGGAAAACCTGAAGAGTAGACTTTGTGGAGCCAGAAATAGTTTAAACTAGATTAACCAGCGCTGCCCGATGCTGCGCTATGGGCAACTTCGTGCTAAATCGTGCAAACGCGCGCAAAAGTGGATTTTTATACAGGGAACTTCAAAAGAGCTAAGATTCCATGGATTACAGTCTTTTTTCATAGTCTCCAAAAAATCTTCCATTGAAAAAAATCAAATATGTCACAAGATGTCTCTGTTAATAAGAATAAATGCTCTTACTTCATGTGCTTTTATACCCATGGGAGCTATTACATTGTCCCGCACTTCATACCTTTCCATTTCTTTGTCTTCTTTACTTTGAATCCTTACCATATAGTTCTGGTTTTCATTTCCTTCGGTCTTTTCTGCTACTCCACTTTTGCCTTATTTTACTTTCTCTGCATATGTTTTCTTTTCCATCTCACCACTATTCTTGAGGATTGTGTCTGTATCCTCCTTTTGTATTTTATCCATAATGATCCCCCAGGAAACATCTCCTTCGTTTTCTGGCTCACTCTGTACCACCATTTCTTTAAGTAAATCATCCTGCAATCCTCCTGCCTGGAGGGTTGTAATTATACATCCATCATTAGCTAACTAATCTTCAAACAGGTTTCTTTGAAACATTTCCTCAGAATTCTGCACACATTCTCTTGTCTCAATATTTGCTTTCTCCTTAATTTCTTTCACCACTCCATCATCTCCTTCTCTATCCATCTGCATCTGGAATGAAAACAGGAAGTGCTCCTGGCAAAATGGGTCCCACTCACAACAATGGAGAGTAGGGAAAGCCCCCCGCTGCCCTGGACAAATATCCACTAGTAGTACAAATACCACTTCAGGTCTCCCTTGAAGACAGGCCACTAGCCTAGTGCAACTAATCTGATTAACAAAATAATAAGTAAAAAAAAAAAAGAAAACAATGTAATTTTGGCTTGGGTACTGAGCCATGGGGAGTGGTTACTTTTTAATCATTTTTTTGTGTGTGGAGTGGGGCACAACTGTTAATAGAGTATTTAACAGTAAGGTATTAAAAGTATTGACCACCTCGTTGAGTGGAAGTTTTTAGGACACACCAATTAAAGGCTTTCAGCATACTAACACAGTCTTTATTTAATCTAAAAAATGGTTCAATCATACAAATCTCCTACAATTCTATGATGAAATCTCTAAATTACAGTATGAAGTTTATGCAGAGAAGTATTTAACTGGCAGTCCCAACTAGAGTCAAGCAAAGGGGAAAGTCTAAAAGCAAACCAGTGTGGTGGTCCTCAAGCACTAATTATGCATGTAATAAAATTAAGAAACTCCTAAACCAATGTAACAAAACACACAACTTTCAAATTAAAGACAACATCAAAAATAAACTAAAAAAGTACATATGAACAAAGGCATCCCATGAACTCAGACTAAGCTTATTCTTCAGTTATGTCAACAAACTTAAAACATCCAACATTGCTCAAAAGTTATTTATAATGGTGCTAATTACTCCAATCCAGTGGACATTACCAACATACAAATTTAGTGCCAACCTTACCCCAGACACATTTTTCCAAACCACTTATCCCTGACTGAATCAAGGCAATCATCATGAACAGCCTGTTCATTCAAGAAGCATAACTACCATACTCAGAAGCCTAATTAATAGCACTAAGCAAGCAATGGTGGATTCACTCCTAGACCTCTTCAACTTGAGGAGCTATTGTGATGTCACTCTACAATGCACAGTGGGGGGCCCAACAAAGACCCTGGGAATTACAGACCCATCAGCCTATCAAATATTACACGCATGGCCATGGAACATATCATAACTGACCCAATTATCTATCATATCAAAAATCTTAGACTTAACCCAACTTTGTAAAGAGTAGATTCTGTCTAATGAAACTTGTCAACTTCTTTGAGAGAGTTACTCATGAAGCAGACTTGGAACAAGCTATCCACATAGCATAACGTAATCTTGCCAAAGCATTCAATGCCACATACAAAGATAATAAGCAAGCTGAAGGAGCTCAAAAATCACTTATGTGGTTAGCTGGCTAGTCAACTGTATTAAAGACAGGACTTGTACAGTAAAAGTTGGAGGTATGTCCACTGAGAGCATGAAGGTGACCAGTGGAGTTCCCCAGGGATCTGTGCAGGGACCACTGCTGTTCGACATTTACATCTCAGACCTCCACTTATCAAAGGAGGACCTCAGGTTAACAAAGTCTGCAGATGATTGTAAGGAGGGAGTTGTTGTCAAGTGCCCCAATGAGATACACGCACTACAGCAGGAGCTTACACATATTGATCTCTAGTATTCATTTGTAAAAAGTGCAACACTGAAGCATTTGATAAGTACCCCAGACTCCAGTTTATAGCATAGACAACAAACTACCTCAAAATGAAAAGGTCGTGAAAAATCTGTGCACTTAGGTGGACAGCTTTCTCACTGGACCTTCATGTTGCAATGCTGGTTAAGAAATCTTTGTACTTAGCAGAGTTCATAGCAAAAGGTATTTATTTCAGATTAAAAGAAGTCCTTACCTCCTTGTACTCTGCATTGATTAGACCCATCAATGAAGACAATACCCACTTTGTGAGTCACCTTGCTAAGTATATCATGAAATTAGAAAGTCTTCAGAAGTTTGCAACTAAAAAGTTCTGAGGCTAAAAGGTCCGAACTACTAAGAAAAATTTGAATTTTTAACAGTGTACTCAGTTTCAGACTCCTTAGGGTGACCTCTGTCTTGCTTATAGTGCTATAGGGGATCCAACAGTCCAAGAACTCATACTTCAATAAATCAAGCGATTTAGCTAACACTGGGGTCAGGGATCTAAATCAATTCCTACAAATAAGAGAGACAAACAGGAGGGTTATTGTTTACCACACAGTGATGGAGAGGTGCAAGGAAATTCATAAAATTATCCCTGGTACAACTGGCTTGGTCCTCAGTAAAATAAATATAAAAGTGGATACTGCCAAGGCAGATAGAGCCCAGCAACCCAGATGCCTTGTATAGTACAATGGTGTAAGGAAACTTACTATAACCTTTTCTCTTTTGTTCCCTAGCAATCCCTACCTCGCGGTTCTGGTGGTACTGACTTGCCAAAAAGCTTTACTACCCAAGGAATTTCTGTGCATTTAAGAGAAATAAACAGCCACTTTTCAGCTGTATATTGCCCAATGTACCTTAATTTACTCTTCTGACCTGGGTGTCAAGGCAAACCTCAGAAACAGAACCTGATCAGCTGATGTCCTTCAAGATCCCCTCACCCAAGAAAAGTAAAGTATGTCTAAGTAAAAAAAAAACAAAGAAGAAAAAAAAAACAATTGTGTAACTACTTAATTCTATTGTACTTACCACCAGAACCCCCCCATCTCTATTGCCAATTAGTTCTATTTTTTCTTTCCTATAGTGTTCTATAGTGTTTATTTCACTTCTTCTTAGTGTTCTGCCTGCTAGTATAAACTTTATTCCTTCTGTAGTGTTCTACCTGCCTCACACTTCACCTCTATATTCGTATCTGGACAGGCAGCATTTGACCAACAGAATTACCTCACAAGTAAACAGAACTCCTCTTGGCTTTTATATGAAATCTTTCTTAAGCTAACCTCTCAGTTCATACTGGGTTCTCTCTCAACTGATAATTTTTTTCTCCCTACCTGTTCCGAGCTCGGTGTAGCCCTGCTTCGTCACCCTTGCTACACTCAGGTTCACTTTCTCCACTACCCTACCCCCATTCCCACCGATCCTTAATCAATTACATTTATAGTTACCATAACTCCTCCCCCAGCACCAGCCAATAAACTCTCAACTACTTAACTCTATTAACACCTACAAATAGTACAGTTGTGTACACTTACCATAAATGTAGATGTGCGAGTGTATTCACTGTTGCAGTCATTACACTTGGGTTATCCTGCTGGCAGGCTACCCTCAGTTGGCCCGAGTTCCAAAGTCTAGGTCCGGTGTCAGTTGCTGTTGCCTCTTCCCTGATGTCAGCGCCATTTTCTTCAGTTTTTCTTGCGTATACGATCTGAGGAAGACAACAGTCGAAAGCGCTTATCGGATATCTTCAAGGGACAGTTTTGAGCTTTTTTTTTTTCATTTTATTTTCAAGTCGAAGTTTATTCGTATTAAAGGACTACATTTTAATTGGAACACTTGTGGATTTCGTTGATTGTCCATCCTTGGGTGGATTTTCTGTCTTTTCTCTGCTAATATTGACTGTTTTTGTGACAGACCACCTTTAGCGTTTGGGAGTTATTTATTTATTTGCAAAATATATATGTTACACCTTCATCTACAAGCAAATACGCCACAGAGGTTGTATAGATTAGAGAAGTGCAGATAAGTTCCAGCAAAGATAAGGGGGATGGAGGGTGGGTAACCTGGACTGCAACAGTGAATACGCTCGAACATCTACATTTAGGTAAGTGTACACAACTGTACTATGTTCTTCGTGTTTCACTGTTGCAGTCATTACACTTGGGTTGAATCCCAAGGCTATGGTTGGGAGGCTGGAGCTAAACAGCATTAGGAGCGGCTATGAGGCCCTGCAAAACTGCAGCAGCAAAGCCTGCCCTGGATTTAGAGTAGACTGGTAAATGATAGTGCACTGAACTCCAGGTAGCAGCCTCTAAAATGTCTTTGGTTGGTACTCCCCTGAGGAAGGCTGCTGAAGTGGCTGCTGCTCTGGTTGAATGTGGCCTAATGCCCTTAGGCACTGGCTTGCCATGTTGTGAATAGCAGAAACGAATGCAGTGGCCTACCTACTTTGAAATAGTCTGCTTAGAGATAGCCTTTCCTTGTGATCCTGCAGCATATGCCACTAGTAGTTGCTCAGTCTTTCTGAAAGCTTTGGCTCTGTTCAAATAGAAGCGTAGCTGTGTATGTCCACAGAATGCAGAATTCTCTCCCCCTTATTCTGTGGGTTTGGATAAAAAGTAGGCAGATGAATAGTTTGGTTAAGGGCCACACTGGACACTACCTTAGGCATAAATGTCGGGTTGGTCCTCAGAGAAACCTGGTCTGGATAAAAAATGATAAAAGGTTCCACAGCCATGAGTGCCTGTAGCTCTGAGACTCTTCTTGCAGAGGTTATTGCTTGGAGCAGAGCTGTTTTCCAAGATAAAAATTTGATATCAGCTGTAGCGGCTGGCTCGAAAGGGGACAGAGTGATTTTTTCCAAAACATAACTGAGGTCCCATGCAGGTACTGGTGATCTCCTTGGAGGCCTTAAGTTTTTGGCTCCTATGAGGTACTGCCTTAACAAAGGATGAGAAAAGATTGGTGGCTCTGTGTTGTAATGAGCTGAAATGGCAGAGGCATGAATTTTAATTGATGAAAAAGATAGGCCTTTGTCCAGCATCTCGGTTAAGTATTGCAAACTCTGAGGAATATTTGGTACTGCTGTGTCAATTCCTTGTGTCTGGTTCCAGGCACAGACTCTCTTCCATTTTCCAGCATAAGGTTTTCTAGTACTAGGCCTCCTGGCCTCCAAAATGAAGTCCATCACCGCTTTAGTGAGAGGTATGTTTTGTATGACTACATTATCCGCCCTGTTGCCAGATTTAAGGTCTTGAATTGGCTGTGCAGGATCTGATTGTTTTGTTGGGACAGTAGATGAGGTATTGAGGTAAGGTCCAGGCTGGGCATTGAGACAAGTTCCTTAAGATTGGATACCAGTACTGGTGGGGCCAGTCTGGGGCAATCAGTATCATTTCTGGTTTCTCTTGTCTGACCTTGAAGAGTACCTTGGGGAGGAGAGGCAGTGGAGGAAAGGCATATACTGTTAAGTTTTTACAGCTGAAAGATAGGGCATCCACTTTTCATGCTTGTCTGTGATAAGTCCTTGTGCAGAATCTCTTTAGTTGGCAGTTGTGAGGAGAGGCAAATAGGTCTATGTCCGGGCATCCCCATTTCCTTGTTATCATGTTGAAGACTTGTGGATCCAATTTCCACTCGTGGGGATCCATGAGGTTTCTGCTTAGTTCATCTGCCAGAGTATTTATCTTTCCTGGCAGGAATTGTGCCTGCAGATGTACTTGGTAAGTCAATGCTGTGTCCCACAAAGTCATGGCTATTCTGCAGAGGGGGGTAAGAATGAGTGGCTCCCTGCTTGTTTATATACCACATGACCGTGGTATTGTCGGTCTTTATCAGTAGTTGTCCCGGATGAAGTAGGTCCTTGAAGGCTGTCAGGGCATTCTGAACAGCTAGCATCTCTTTTTGATTGATATGCAGATGCATTTGGTTGGCGGACCATGTGCCTTGAATACATCTTCCTGCCATGTGGGCCCCCCAGGCATAATCTGATGCATCCGTTGTTAATGTCTGCCTGGCTGGGGGTAAGGTGAATGGCTGTCCCTTGTTCTGGTGACAGGCCTTCACCCACCATCGAAACTCCTGTTGCAGGCAGGGAATGAGAGTAATTATTGTTTCCAGGCTGTGGCAATGCTGAGTCCAAACACTTTTTAAGTACCATTGAAGTTTCCTCATATGCAGTCTTGCATAGGGAATTAGTAGAATGCAGGATGCCATGAAGCCCAAAGCCTACAGTCTTTTTCTTGCAGATAACTGGGCCTTTGTTGCCAACAGTTTGAAATAGGTAGTCAGTTGCCTTTGTTTGTCTGGCGTGAGATAAGCCATCTGGGCAGTTGTATTTAAGCTTGCACCCAGGAATATTATCTCTTGAGAGGGTACTAGTTTTGATTTCTGTTCGATGACTGTGTACCCTAGGCATGGTAGTAATCTCTTTACAAATGCCAGATGATGTAGTAGAATGTCCTTGTTCTCTGCTTGAATGAGGCAGTTGTCCAAGTAAGGATATATTTGTATTCCTCTTTGTCTGCAGAATGCAATTACTGGTGCCAGGCACTTTGGGAAGACTCTGGGCACAGTGGATAAGCCAAAGGGCAGTGCAGAGAATTGGTAGAGCATTGAGCCAGCTTTGAATTTGAGGTATCTTCTGCATGTTTGTCTGACTGGGACATGCAGGTATGCCTCTTTTAGGTCTAAAGTCACAAGCCAAGCCTTCTTGCCCAGCATGGGCAGAAGCTGCTGTAAAGTGAACATTTTGAATTTTGGTATATCCAGATATGTGTTTAGAATAGATAGGACCAGTATTGGTCTCCAGGCTTTGTCCTTTCTGGGTACCAAGAAAAGTCTTGAATAAAATCCTTGTCCCTGCTCCTGCACTGGTACTTGCTGAATGGCCTTCATGTCCATGAGGGATGAGACTTGTTTTTGTGCCTCTGCCCATTGGTTTTTTGGCAGGTCTGGCCAACCGTTTGCCCTTGGCAGGGTATGAAAATGAAACTTGTAGCCCTGTGACACTATGTCTAAGACCCATTTCTCCTGGGTTATTATGTGCCAATTTTGAAAAAGAAAGTGCTAGTTTTCCCCCTAAAGGTGCTGCCAGAAGATAAGTGCTTGGCGCAGGCAGGGGGAAGTCAATGGGACTGTTTCCTGTAAGGCTGTGATTTGTCCTCCACTTTTGGAGGTAAAAGCACCCCGTTGCTTAGACCTGTATGAACCTTGGGGCTGGGATCTGCCTCTTGGGCGTCTGTATCTCCCTCTTTGTGGTCTGTCGGACACTGGAAAGGACCAATTCTTTGTAGGCCAGTGTCTGCTAAATCTTGGAGGCTGTACCTGTAAGAAATCCTTGACTGTTTGCATAGATTTAGCTTTGTCCTCCATTTTCTTTAACACCAAACAAAGTATCATGCTGTAATGGAGCATCTAATAATTTTGCTTTAACATGATCAGGTAGATTTTGTTCCTTTAACCAAGCATGCCTCCTAATGACAGAATCCGTGACAGCGGCCCTGCAGGAGGCTTACAAAGAATCAAAACCACATTGCAAAGTATGCTTTTCAACTTGCTCAGCTGCATGTAATAAATCCTGCATTTCTTTGTTTTCTGCACATTCAGAATTTATCAACATTTTTTGTTTAAGCAGTGACATAACATATTGCTGATATTTGAGCATATGAAACTGGTAATTTAAAGCCATTATAGCCAAGGTAGCAGAAGTGTAAATCTTTTTTCCCCATCTGTCCAGAGTCCTAGAATCCCTGTCAGAGGGTGTAGGGTTTTTTTGCAGTGGAAGCCTTGACCCCTTTGGGGCCCTGAGAGAGAGTTTCAGGGTCAGCAGCAGCATTTTTGAAAAGGAATTTATGAGAGTCAGGGACCCGGTAGTACCTGTCCGGCTTAACAGGAGCTGGAGGTAAGGAGTCAGGGGTCAGACTGGACTCTGAAAATACATCATCTACAATGTCTAACACAGGTGGAATAGCTAGGGGCCTGTGTTGTGGGAGTAAAAGGAAGTCTCTGAGGCTTTTCTTAGATTCTGAATAATCTTGGCTCTCCCAGTGGAAATGTTCCCTCATGGTATGTAAGGTTTCTCCAAAAGAATAATCCTCAGGAGGAGAGGCTGAAGGGATAGATTCTTCAGCATCAGAATCCTCATATGGAGGAAGAGAGTATTCCTGGTCAGAAGAGGAATCAGAAGAAATGGAAACCTGATCTGAAGATTTATATTCTGTCTCTTGCCTAGGCCTTTTATCAGAAGGGGGATGGGAACCCCTGATCAAAGTAATTAAGTCTTCGGCCATTTTGAGCATCTGTTTTTTGGGCATGGAGGCCTGACCATGAGGTTGTTGTACTTGTTTCTTTGTCTTTGTAGCTGGAGTCGCTTTAATGTATAATTGAGTAGGTCTAAAAACACCCTCAGAAGCCGATGCCTGCTCAGCAGCTCCGGACCCATCTGAGGGAATTGTTTCCGAAGGTCCAATACCTGAGCTTCCAGCGGCCTAGTTGATTCCACATGGGAATCTGTAGTGGCCTGCGAGTCCAAATTAGTGGGCATTAGAGGCTGCAAAAGCGCCTCACTGAGAACCGGCGACTGGCTTAGAGGAAGCCTCATCATCGGTTTTGGACCTTGGATGCCTGTCCTTTTCTTTGCGTTTCTTGTGAATTCCGGTAGTCGGATGACTATGCGACGGCATAGTGTAATTAAATCTTCTGCCAAAATAGTGAAATGCAAAATCGTAATGGCGCTTAATAGTGCGTTGGTTAAATCTAGCACAAAACCGACAACTAGCAATGTTGTGGTCAGGGCCTAGGTAAGGAATACAGTAAGAATGAAAGCCCTTATGAGGTATTTGCTTCCCACAAGAAATACAATTATTAACCTTTTCTGACATCGGTCTGGAGCAAGAAAAAAGTTTTCCCCAACGGGGTACTTCGCTTTTAATGAAGACTTCGGGCCTGAAATTCGAACAGAAAAATCTCAGGAGTCGGCCGATCGGCACTTGCGAACTGCTTCTGCTTCGGGCACTGCGCGGCAAGAAAGACTGAAGAAAATGGTGTCGGCTGCATCTTTTATACCCCTGGCGTGCTGACATCAGGGAAGAGGCGACAGCAACCGCCACCGGACCTAGACTTTGGAACTCGGGCCGACTGAGGGTAGCCTACCAGCAGGATAACCCAAGTGTAATGACTGCAACAGTGAAACACAAAGAACATCTGCAATTTCATCATCTTCCTGTAGATGTTCTCCTAACACTTTAAACCCCGTTACCCACTTTTATTTCCACTTGTACTCTATCCTACAATTTTTTTTATAATTCTCCCCTCTTTTTTACCCTCATAAAAGACCACCATGCTTTCTCTCTCACACTACATTTTCTTAATATCTCTAATCACCTCATTAGGCAAACTAATATAAAAGCTACTTCTCTCACGTGCATTCTAGCACCTACACCTGTAAAAACATCTACCCAGACCTTACCTCTTGATAGCCACATAGAAAGTTTCTCTAACATAACAGCCACTATAATTGAAGATAACAATATTCAGCTCATTAAAATCCAATTCCTTCCTTCCTACAACCACCAAAACCAAAGTTATACTCCACAGTTTCCAAGCACACTAATAAAGCTAGTCTTCTTTACCATATCATAAACCACCTAAGACTTTCCCAATGTGGAGACATTCTTCCCAATCCCAGACCTACACAGTCACCCACCTCCCTTCAATCATCCACTGCTAAAAATTTGCTATTAATAACATCAAATATAGTATATGCAATAGAATCACCAAATTTCACTCATGGCTAAAACACTACTTCCCAGATATATTAACAGATACCGAACCCTGGTTAAAACCACACATTCAAGATACTGAAAAAGTCCCTCTAAGATACAATATTTTAAGAAATGACAGAACTCTCAAAAAAGTAGGCAGTGTAGGATTAATTTATTGTTAACACCTTTGTAATAACCCCCCCCTTCCAAACCTGTTCCATCTTTTGGTAATGCAGAAATTCTCTTAGCATCCATACAAATAAACAATTCTAAACAAATATGCATTGGAGTAATCTATATACCTCCTGGCCAAAACATTCCAATACTACAAGATTTTCTTTCCTGGACTACCAATATCACCACCAATGAAACTATTATGGGCGATACAAACATCAAGTGGCAAAATCTAATCACAGACTCCTCAGTAAAAGCATATGCCTTCAGGGCTTTACACAACTTATCACCACCAGCCCTACCAGAAAGCAAAAGAATAATCAACTAGCTGCAACCTTAGATTGGATCCTAGTAACCGAACCCCATAAATATTCTAATTCCAGCACTCTCCCAAATACCCTAAGTGATCACTTCCCAGCATATGCCTATCAGACCCCCCCCCCCCCCCGGGGCCTAAACCCAATACCTATAAAACATCAAGAAATGTAACCAAATTCAATAAACAGCTACTTAACTATACCTTAAACGCTATAAACTGGTCCCCATTAAAAATATTACCACTGGAAGATGCTACAAGTCACTTTAAGAAAGTCTTCTTAGACACCCTTAACAGCTTAGCTCCCCTTCAAACCAAAAGGAGAAAAATAAACCATGCTCACGGACTCATAAAAACCACAAAACAAATATTACTAACTAGAGACCAAGCCTGGAAAGAATGGCATAGAAATAAAGATAAAACCAAACAACTAAAATATAAGCAGCTATGTAACAACGCAAAAAAAAAACCTAGCTACTACAAACAAATTATTTCTCTCAACAAATATCCAGCCAAACTAATAACCCTAAAAAATTCTGGAAAACTATCTCAGCACTCCTTTCTCCAGGAACCTCACAAAACCCATCAACAGGCCCAGACAAAGAGACATCTCAAATAGCTGACATGTTCAACTTCCACTTCACTAATAGTGTACTTATACTTACAAGCTAGTCCACACCTAATACAAATTCCAGCCTTAATGAAAATCTAATCCTAACAGACACAGTTAATGGTAACCCAGCATGAATACCTTCCCTCTTCATCAAACCTCTACAGTTGGCCCTACATCACCTTTCTCTCTATAATTTGTACCTACCTCACTAATGCACAAGCTTATCAAACTAAAACCTTGCTCCCACTCCACTGGTATCCTTCCATCGGAACATTTAAAACTTGCTGCTGATTATAGCCTACCCAGTTATCATTCTGATTAACAGATACATCACAGAATCTGACATGCCTAAACTCTGGAAAAAATCATAATCCCCTTACACAAGGGAGAAAAAACTAAAGAATTACAAATTATCAACCCATTTCTACCCTCTCCCCATTATCTAAATTACTCAAAAAGTGCATTCACATACAGCTAATAAAATATCTTTCAGATAACCTCGTCACACCTACCAAACATGGCTTTCAACTGGCACATATGACTACCACTGCACTATTATCCTTCACAGACACCGTGAACAAAGCTGTGGACGCTGGCCAATTAACATCAGTAATCCTACTAGACCTATCAAAGGACTTTGATACAGTGTCATGTCTATTACAACAGCTATCTTCATTAGGATGCTCTCAACTTACCCCAAAATGGTTTTCCAATGATCTAATCAACAGACAGCAACGTGTCAGGTGGCAAAACAGTCTATCGGAATACCAGGTTAATATTACAGGAGTCCTTCAAGGATCCATTCTTGGACCCTTGCTTTTCAATTTTTTTTTCAACAACCTTCATACTGCCTCCTTCAAAGTACACTCATCCAATATGCTGTTGACTCCACTATAATCACCTCCTGCAACAACCCTCAACATCTCTTAAAATGACACAAGATGCCTTCACCTCTACTGGCACCTGGTTAAATGAAGCACAATTACTATTCAGTCCTAAAAAAAAAAACTAAGCTACTATTGGTCTCACCAAAACCACTTATACATGATTTCAACATATATTCACAGAATAAATCACAAATTGAAATTGTAACTCAAGCAAAGCTACTGGGCATCAGCATAGACAATAAACTTATCTTCGAACAACATATATTTAGTGCAATTAAAAAAACACATTTCAAACTTGGCAAACTTTACAGACACAAACAATTCATTGATAATCCCACAAAAAAAAAAAAAAAAAGAATACTAGCCAATACTTTCCTACTTCCTTCCCTCCTGTATGGGGGCCCCCATTTTCACCAAACTCTATATATCCCTAAAGAACAAGCTTCAATCATGCTATCATAAAATAGCCAAATTTGCAACTAATGTACCTTACCACATACACTACTATTATGCCCTTAAACTAAGCTGGCTAGAATTCTCCGATTATCTTAACGTTGTACAACCATCTACTTTGTACAACCATCTCTTGCTTATAAAATAATATACAAACCAGACCGCTGCCCCACCTTAAAACCTATCTTAAATCCCTACACCCCATCCCGAAATCTCAGTTCCACAAACTGCTATTAAATGTATACAAACCTAATAAAAGAGCTGGACGCCGCCTGCACTCCTATGTTACTGCAAAACTATGGAATGACCTTCCTCCAAATATCAGTGCCTTAGATTTCTTTAAGACTTACAAACTCACACTAAAATCACTTTCTCAACACTCATATCTGCCCTTGCTCCTTAATAAAAGGCTACCATACTTACTCTATCTCCCCTGACTTCCTCTTTCTCTTATCTGCTGTCTCTCCCCTGACTTCCTCTTTCCCCTCCCTGCTGCCTCTCCCCCTCACCAAGTCTCTTCCTATCCTATCACCTGGCAAGTTCATTATTTTTTTTTTCATTTCTCTCCAACTCTTCCTTTCACCTTTCTTGAACTATGTCCAATACATCTTCCCATCTTATCTACTAGACCTCCTCCTTCTTGACAAAGCTCTCACTATAATATTTCTCCTATACCTTATAGAATAGCCTGACACTAAACTTCCCACTGTCTCTCATCTCTTTCATTAATCTTTTACTTCTGCCACTATCTTTCCACAATCATATTTTCTTCCGTATGTCTTATCCTTACTAAACTTCAATCCTTTACACTTACAAAGATAAACTACCATATTTTATATATTTTGTATAACTTGGCCTACATTGCTACTAAAGTTACAACTCTAAACTAGAAATGTAGCTCAAACTGTTACAATCTACTGTATATTGTTATCTATTTACATGATTAATTGCATCATGCATAGAAATGTATGCTATGTTTATGTATCACTGTGAAATCTATTAATGTCTGTATTTGTTCTTGACATTTATGTAACGTTTAGTAATAACTGTAGAATCTTTTAATATCTGTATTTGTTTTGGAGCTTTTCTCCCCAGGCCTCAACTGAAAATGGGTTCCTGACCCAGTCAGACTTTCCCGGTCACCAAATGTCATTAAATAAATAAATAAATATTCTAATAAATCACTGTTGCAGTTGCCTGAGCCATATAGATTCTACCTCATTGCAACCAGCCAACTTCATAAAGCTAAGAGTGCATTCACACACTCTAACTACCAAGAGCTCAAGCAAGCTACATAAAGAACAGTAGGAGTGTAAAAGGTTTTTAGAGCATTATATGCCCAGGAGGGAGGCAACAGCCCTGAAGACAATGCTAGGAAACAACCAAACAGTAATTACACACACACTTAAAAACAGGGGTTGACAAATCCACACCATGGTAAGACAAACAAATTACAACAACAATTGGGGGCTGGCAGGAGGGAAGGCTACTGCAACACAACTGTTCAACGTTCAGACATAGATCACCGTTGTAGCAGCCTGAACTACATGGGTAGACTACCACAGCCTAGAGAAAAAAATAAAAAGGAAAAGGACAATAAAATACAACACCATGAAGCCTCTGGAGAATGATCTTAGTAAATCCCATTCTGGGCCTGGAAAAGGAATCTGGTTTGTAGTGTTTGTAAAATGTCTATACAGAGAACCATGTTGCTGCCTCTAGAACACTTCTAGAGTTCACTCTTTTAACCAGAAAACCAGAGAAGAAACCACAGTCTTTGTGTAATGGGCAGTAACTCAGCCTGGCGCTGGCTTATTATGGTGAGTACAAAAAAATGCAATATCATGAAACAATTATAGGTTCATAGGTTCTCAGGTAGGTACTAGGCTATCGGCCCTAGGGCCTATATAAGCCTAGCCAAACAGTACCCTGGCTTTTGCCACCCAAGAAAATTATTTTCCTGTGCCCCTGTCAAGCAGAGCCACATAAGTGATCCCCGGGGTGAATTTCCTATCTCCCATCCAATTATCAAGATTTTTCTTGAAGAGTGCTATTGAGGAGCTTTGTTTGATAGAGATAGGTAGTCTATTCCAGAGTATGGGAAGTCTCTGGGACAGGACTCTATCCCTCCAGCACGTTCTGTTTATTGGTGTGACAAGGTTTAGGTCCCTAGAGCATAGCATGTAGCTCGGAGGGATTGGGATTTCTTTAAGTGGAGCATGTCCAATAGCTCTGGGTTTGACATAGCTTTGTATGTTAGGCAGAGATCGCCTCTGAGTAGGTGATATACGACAGAGTAAAGCTGGAGTTTTTTGAGATGGTCTGCGTACGGCATCTGTTTGAGGCCGGTAATCCTCTTTGTGAAGTATTTCTGCGGCCTTTCCAGTTGCTGTAGATGTCTTGTGAGGTACATACCAAAAGGGGCATTGTACTCTATAATGGGTCTAATGAGTGATGAGTAGAGGGGAACAATGACCTCTTTCTTCCTGGATGAGAAACCTTTTGTGATGAGGTGTACCATGTAGAAGGATTTCCTAACTACTGTGGCGATGTGATTATCAAAGGAGAGACTACTTTCCACCTATGTCCCAAGGTCTCATCACACTTTTGTTAAGTGGACTATCGCCTATGTGGTAGTTCATGGGTACAGAGTTTTTACCAAAAGGGATGACAATGCACTTTTTGGCATTGAGCTTGAGGCCATGGCTTTGACACCAGGCATCTGTCTCAGTGACGCCCTTTTGTAGGATGTCCACATAGTTAGGAGTTTTGATTATGGCTCCTAGTTTGCAGTCATTTGTGAACTTTGTTAGCCAAATACCTTCTGTGTTAGCTTGTACTTCAGAGAAGTAGACACCAAACAGGAGAGGACCCAGGACTGAACCCTGTGGTGCTCCACTTGTCACTGGTGTGAAGTTGGATTTAGAGTCTGCTACTTTCACAGTGTGGGTTCTGTCAGTGAGCCAGTTGGCAACCCATCTTGTGACATAGGGATTTATACCTAGTTTAGTGTGTTTATCTATAATTCCAGAGTGAGGGATGGTGTTGAAAGCCTTGGCGAGATATAGATAGGCTGTGTGAGTCACCTTATTCTCATCTACGGCTTTTGTGACCGCTTCAAAGAAGTCTATCAGGTTTAGGAGACATGATCTGCCTTTTACAAACCTGAACTGGGTAGGGTCCAGAGTTTGGAGATTACCAATGTCATTGTTTACAAGTTCCATGATGATATGTTCCATAGCCTTGCAGACCAGGCTCGTCAGGCTGATGAGGTGGTAGTTCCCAGGGTCAGTGGTGGCTTCCCCTTTGTGGAGTTGTTTAACCGTTGCTGTGCACCATTCAGTGGGCACAAAGCCTGAGGTGAGGCTAAGGCTGAACATTGTACTTAGGTGGGGTGCCAGTTCGTTCTGTAGTTCGTGTAGAACGCAGCCTGGAATGTTGTCAGGTCCCATGGATGCTGTGTTCTTGGCTTTGGAGAGTGTTTTTTTTTACCTGTGCAGCCATGATTACAGGAACTTTGCATTCTTCCGGTATAGAGATGGGCCCTTTAGGGGGTGAAAGTCAGCAGTGAACCTATCTGCCAGGATGTTGGCAATATCACTTGGTTTTGTATATTTAGTGCCATTGTGCTGTAACTCAGAGCAGATCTGAGTGTTGCCATTGAGATTCTTGACACAGCTACAGAATGCTTTGTGGTTGTCTTTGGAATCAGTGACAATTTTGTTTTCGTAACTAGCTTTGGAGGATTTTATGAAGGTTCTCGGCTTCTTACAGAGGTGGACCATAGAGTTCCTCCAATCATGGGATTTTACTCTTTTTTGCAACAGTTTCTTTCTTCTGTTGTAGAGTTTGTTTATGGCACGGGGACCACCAGATTGGCTTCCTTTTTTTGGAGGATAGCATCTTGGTTCTGTTAGGGATTGCACGATCCATACACTCGTGTAAAGTGCTTATAAAGTGCATTTGTATAGGATTCAGCAGTCGTACCTCTATTGTCCGTCAGCATGGGTGTCGTGAAGTTTGCCACTTCTGTCTTAAGAAGCGTGAAGTTGGCTTTGGAGAAATTTTTTATGGTGGTTTCCCTAATGGGGGGATGGGGGTGGGATGTGGATGCCTAGGGTGGTTAGCTTGTGGTTGGATCTGACCAACAAGGAACTGACCTCTGGTGTGGAACACCGGTTGCCCATGTTGGTAATTACCAGGTCTAAGATATTGCTGCCTATGGTGGGGGTGTGGATAAATTGATCCAAGGCGTTGGAATTTATGAATTCCAGAAAACGTTGAGCACAAGAGTTGGTACAGGAGTAGTTTTCCCAGTTAATGGTAGGGTAGTTGAAATTGCCTATTATTAGGGTGTTAGGTTGTACCCTAATATTTTCCAGTGTATCAAGAAATGAGGAGTGGGAATCCTGGGGATTCTGTAGCAAGCTAAAATTTGGATTGTGGTCTTGCCCAGAGTTAGTTGCACTTGGATAATCTCGGATACATTATGCTGAGCAACTAGCCTGGAGGTGTGGATATCCTTAATGAATATGGACATGCCTCCGCCTTTAGTGTTTCTGTCCAGGTTAGGTGACAGAAAGGTGTGGTATGAATTATAGCCTGGTAATGCAGGGGTGCTGTCTGGAGCCTTGAACCAGGGGTCTGTCACTGCACAGATGTCGATGTTCTCCATTTTAAGGAGTGCCTTGAGTGAGTGCATTTTGAGGTTTAGAATTCTAGCATTAAGTAGCATTACCCTCAGATTTTGCTTGCTTGTATCTGTTACGGTGGTGAATTTGTCATTTTAACCTTGCCTAAAAAAGGCACTATAGGGGTGACAAGAGGCTTAGCCAGTATCCTGAATCCCAAGGGCGACAGGTGAAGGCCATCTCTGGCAAAGCATCATGGTTTGTCGATCATGTCATCCCAGGCAGACAGATACTGGATCCCCTTAGAATGACACTTGAAGCTTATCCAATTGTTGAAGTCAATCATTTTGTCCTTGCACTGTGGTATCATTCTGGGTGATGGCAGGATGCTACTCAGGGCTAGGATCATACCTGCCTGGGCTACAAGACTGGACAGCTCCTTGGAAATGGTCACCTTTAAGACTGGTTGCATTTCATTTTACCTTCACAGGAGGCATCATCTTTCCTGAAAGTTCAAGTTTTATCCAGGTAGTAACCGAACTGTCTATGTTAACAGATCGCTGTTTCTGTAGCCTATATCTTGACAGGGATCTGACCAACTGGACAGCTTGTCAAAGCTTCAGAGTGTTTTCCACATGCTCTAGCAGTCAGGAGCTCAAGCACTTCATATAGAAGGTAGTCACAGAGCCATAAGTTTCAGAGCTTTCTTGACCCAAGAAGGGAGGCAATTGCCCTGAATGGAAAAGGCTAGGAAAAGTAAAACAAGACTGACAATATATACAAGTGTGTGTGTGTGTGTATCTATCTACATAAATAATCAATAGCTCTACATATAGATCCACACTCTAGCAATACACAACAGCCAAAAAGGAGGGGGTGTGGTGGGAGGGTCAGCTAACGTACAGTTATCTATTCTACTATAGCTCATTTCCACTACTTTTTAAAACCATTTGCTGACACCTTGGTGCCTAAATTGATTATTGGAAAATGGAGAAAATGAGTTGGGGACTTTACTATTTCATCTGAAAAAGGTGGGCTGAAAAATCTGAGATACTCCTTGAATCAGTTTTCCCTTTTAATCACACTTCTTAATCACCTTAGCCGTAGAACAGCCAAACAGAACTTTATCTAAGAGAGAACTTAAAATCACAGATTTAACAATCAAACATATTTCTGAAAACAAAAACAAACAAATTTCCTCAAAACTGACCCAGAAGCAGCAGCAATGGAGACAGAATCAGGAGCGACATAACATTTCAAAATATGCTTAGTCACATGAGAAACAGCTGTGATATAATCATTTAGTAAATTCTTTACCTCAAGAGGAGGAAGGGATACCATTAATTTCTGCCATGTTCTCAAAAAACAACAGTAGAGCTTGACAGATTAAAATTCTGAAAGTTAAAGTTATAGAATACAGTTTCATCCCTAACTTATCCATTATGCTCTCATCCATGGCAGAGGGAATAAGGTTAGTACTAAACTTGTTTAGCAGAAGCTGATTTGAACAGAGATAAATTCTGGATCTGTTTTATGATTATAAAACAGTTACTTCTATGTCTGGGGTAACTTTGATAACCTGTTAAGCTTTAGTGGTAAAATGACAACTACTGTGGAATATTTAAGCAAAAGTGATGTAAAATTGCCAAAGGGTTGCTTACCAAAGATGTTCACAGTAAAAACACAAAGCTGCTGAAAGAAATGCATTGGATAAAAATGTTGCAGCATAAAGTATGGACTCAAGAATATTTGTGATACGAAAATGCTAAAACTTGTTATATGCAAGTTCTAAATATTACAAAGCTGTGTTGAATTCTCAAACTACGAAAAAGTCCCTAGATCTGAAATGAATTAAAATGAATGAATTGTAAAGCAGTATGGTTTTGAGTTATTAATGGATTGGCAAATTTGCTGGAAATCCCCTTGTAAGAATGTGTTGCTATTATATGCAAAATATGAAAAAGTTGGGGACTTGCATAAAGTGAACTAATGACTGATGTAAAAATACTGGAAAAGTTTCTGTAGCATCACAAAGTCTGCGTTCATAAACAATGAGGGAAAATGTACTGAGGAAAACTATTGCATTGGCTTTATGAGACAGTAAGTCAGACATGTCTACAGTATATACACTGGAAATTGTTAATGTGCTGTTATTCTGAACAATAGCCTGAACAGTAAATAAAATGCAAATTATTCACTTGCTAAAATTTCAATGGTATGGTACTTCTGAAACATTTCAAATGTACTGATGCACCAATATCAATCCACTATGATTTCTACACTGTGCTGTTTTACCCAGTGACTACTGGGGAAGTTTTGAGGCACTGAAATTAACTATGCTCTGTAAATAAGTAATACAAACAAATTTGAATATTAGCAGTGGAAAATAATGGACAAACTACTGAGTGCAAAGCCGGTAGCTTTACAGTGTGCATAATGGGATCTTAACAAGCTGCTGAATGCAATTCTGAGTGTGGCGAGTTGCATTAATGAGAAAAAATACTTTATTACATTTATGAACAGACTTGTTTAAAAGAAGAGAAATCTTTATTATTGCTTTCAGAAGACAACTATAACATACTGCTTGGTATAAACTATATTCAGCTGAAATCTCTGTGCATATGTCAGGCAAGCTTCCTAAAAGTAAAATCAAAACAAAGAAATGTGCAGTGTGTACAAGACATTTTTAAATGGTGGAACATTATATGGCTCCCCATGATAAAAAAATGAGAATACCCAGTCTAGAAGATGTGCTGCCACCTGCTCTTAGTTGGAACCGGAAAGGGGGTGATTAACAGTAGAACAGCACCTATGTCTGTGTGGTTAAGTAGGGGGGCAGTCATATCCTAGAGATTGCCTGGATCCATCTTCCTTTGGGTTGTTTGCAGTATTTCCAGTTTCTGAGTTTGAGTGGATCTACAGCTGTGTACTGAAAGGAACCTTCACCTACAAAGATCCACTATAACTCAGAAACTGGAAATACAGCAAATAACCTGATAAAACTGATCCAAGCAGGCTCTAGGATGTGAGTGAATCCTACTTACCCACACAGGTGGACATAGGTGCGCTTCTACTGTTACACATGAGCTAGTGTCTTGTCAGGGAGCCAACAGTGATAGACTCAGAAAAAGGAGTGACAAAACCCCAGGAATGCAAACAGCATTCCAAAACACAGAAATACAACAAAAAGTGGTTTGGCAGTGGGTGTAACCCTCATGACTCACATTCTGACGGGCTGTACCCTTCATATCTTCACCACCTATCTACACCAATTCTGTGGTTGCACCATCACTGGGAAAGGGGAAATCCATAAACCACCGGTAAGTTAGCCTTATGGGGAAGGCTTGGTAGTCACAAACTTGTTATTAACCATATTAGTGTTGATCATTATTGATTCACAAACAGATCTTGCGCCCCTTTATATAACACGGAATCTTATTAGGTGCTGTCTGAACCTGATTTTCCTTAGAAAACATGAGTAATAAACTTTTGGCAAAGTATATGAAAGTACAAATAAAAAAACAAGTCTTCCTGAATAATGCAATGTTAACACTAATGAACTATTACACCTACAAAAAAATACCCTGAATCTGTACAAATTTGCTTCAGCAAAATAAGTCAGTCTTTACAGCAGTTAAATGGTTGGTTGGAAAAGAAAATTCTATGTTGGTTTTATACTACATACATACAACAAAAATAGGGTGAAATTGCTTTACCAAAACTCGGGTGACATTTTGTGACGCTAAAGTTTGTGGAAGGTGCTACCTCTAATCTAAATGTTAAAAATCTGATCGGAAAATGAGAGTTCATTGTTGTGTACTGCGAGAAAGAATACCATAAACAAACCTGGTGAAATGTACTGGGAAATTGCCTGTACTGGAAAATGAAAGGTAATAAGCAATCCAATGTACATGCTGCTTTCATGGAAGCAGAATAAACATCAAGCTTTGCTGAGATATAGCAATATGGCTCAAGAGGAATGTGCTCTTGGATAACTTGAGTCTGGTGACAAACAGTGCAATGGTGCAGCAAACTGAGAAAGATTTGCACCAAAATCACATTCCACAGTCAAATGTTACAATGGTGCAAAGCGAAGCCTTATTTGAAATTGTATAAATGCCATGAAAGCCAAGGGGGTGCTGCCTCTAAGCAAAGGGAATCAATAACAACACTGGAAGAGAGTGTTTCTAAAAGTGAAAATAAAATGGCAGGCATTTTAAAAATATTTTAGCAAACTTTTACCAGCAAGAAGATTGTTGACTGGACAGAGAGACACTTTGAATTGTCTGCACAAGTTAGAACAGTGAAAAATAATAGTATACTTGAAAGAACTAAGTAAACTGACACTCCAAGCAAAAATTGAAAACGGACTAATTTAAAAGAATTTAAAAAGGAAGTGTATAAATTGGAAAAAAAAAAAAAAGCAAGGTGACCTGGTATTCGAACTTGAAAGACAAATATGCTTCTGAACAAAGCTGACATTGTGAGTTTTAGAAGAGAAAATGATTAACAAGGCTGTACTTCATTAAAGAAAATATGCAACCTGACAAAGTTATGAAAGCTATTAACTACAAGAGACTGATAACAAGGTCAAGGGCTACATTGTTCATAACAGTGCAGTGGCCCAGCTTACACAGCAAAATAAATGTATTTATTTATTATTTATTTATTTTATTTAAGTTTGATGACCGGGGAAGTCCACTGGGCCAAGAAGAGCCCATTTTCAGTGGAGGCCTAGCGAGAAAAATTCCACGATAATTGCAAGTTACATTTCACATAGGTTCATACTAGGCTATCTGCCCTGGGGCATTTATAAGCCTAGCCCGAGTGTGTTTGGCTTTTGCCACCCTTTGATTTGAGTTTACTGTGCCCTTTTTAAGGTTAGTTTACTGTGCCTCTGTCTAGTAGTGACACAGAAGTAATCCCCAGGGTAAACCTACGATCCCCCATCCACTCATCAAGATTCCTCTTGAAGAGAGTCAGTGTGGGGCTCTGCCTAACATGGACTGGGATTCTATTCCAGAGCGAAGGGAGCCTCTGGGTTATGAATCTGTCCCTCCAGCATGTTCTATTTATTTCTGTGCTGAGGTTCAAGTCCCTCGAGCGCGTGGCTCTAAGGGATTTGGATTTTCTGAGGTGGAGCATGTCCACTAAATCTGGGTTGGATAAAGCTTTATATGTCAGGCATAGATCGCCTCGAAGTAGGCGGTATGCAACTGAGTAGAGCTGGAGGTTTTTTTAACCAAGCAGCATATGGCATCTGTTTGAGTCCCTTGATCCTCTTTGTGAGGTACTTTTGGGGTCTTTCTAGTTGCTGCAGGTGTCGGGTAAGGTACATCCCAAAAGAGGCATTGTATTCTATTATGGGCCTGATGAGGGATGAATAAAGGGGCACAATGACCTCCCTTGATCTAGATGTGAATCCTTTCATGATAAGGTGGGCTATGTAGAAGGTCTTTCTAACCACTTTGGCAATGTGGTTGTCAAAGGAGAGATTACTATCAACTTGGGTCCCCAGGTCCCTAATTACTTCCTCTGTACTTAATGGGTTACCACCTATGTGGTAATTTGTGGGCACTTTGTTTTTGCCAAAGGGTATGACTATACACTTTTTGGCATTTAGCTTTAGACCATGACTCTGGCACCAGTTATCCGTCTCTGTGAGACCTTTTTGAAGGATGCTCGTGTCAGCTGGAGAGTCAATTATGGCGTCCAGTTTGCAGTCATCTGCGAACTTGGTCAGCCACAGTCCTCCTGTGTTAGCCTGTACCTCGGAAAAATATATACCATACAAGAGAGGTCCCAGGACTGAGCCTTGTGGGACACCACTTGTAACTGGTTTCGAGTCTGACATGGCTCCAGCAACTCTGACTCTGTGGGTTCTGTCTTTGAGCCAGTTTGCAACCCATCTTTTGACATAGGGGTTTATATTTAAGCTGGATAGCTTATCTATGATGCCCGAGTGGGGTATTGTATCAAAAGCCTTCGCGAGGTCCAGATAGGCTGTGTGGACTACCTTCCCTTCATCTATGGCCTTGGTGACTGTTTCAAAGAAGTCGACCAGGTTCAAGAGGCAGGATCTGCCTTTGACAAAGCCGAATTGGGTAGGATCTAGTGTCTGTAGGTCCCCAATGTCTTTGTTTATGAGTTCCATGATGATCCTCTCCATAGCCTTGCAGGCTAGACTAGTCAGGCGTATGGGGTGATAGTTTCCAGGGTCCGTCGAGGCACCACGTTTGTGGAGAAGGACCACTGTTGCTGTATGCCATTCTTTGGGTACATATCCTGTAGTAAGGCTGAGATTGTACAGCAGTTTTGAGGGTTTAGTTCCTCTTGGAGTTCATGTAGAACGCAACCGGGGACACCGTCTGGTCCCACTGAAGCAGTGTTTTTTGCTTTGGAGAGGGCAGCTTCCACCTGAGCATCTGAGATGTTAGGCAGGCTGCACTCTGCTGGGATAGATATTTGCTCTTTTGGGGAGGGGAGGGGGAGTTTGCACTAAACCTGTCTGCCAGGATGATGGCAATGTCTGTGGGTTCAGTGTATTTTTTGTCATTTAGAATCAACTCTGAGCATATCTGGGAGTTGCATCCCAGGTTCCTAACATACCTAAAAAAAGCCTTGTGATCGTCTTTAGTGTCCTGTGCAATTTATCTCTCGAAGCTGGCCTTGGAGGATTTTATGAGGGATCGTAATTTTTTGCTAGTACTGATCAGAGATGCCTTCCCTTTTAGGGATTTTGCTCTATCATGTAGTAGCTTCCTCCTTCTGTTGTACAGCTTATTTATGGCTGGAGTCCACCAGACTGAACGCCTGCCTTTGGACGATTGGGTCTTGGTTTTGTTTGGGATAGCATGATCCATGCATTCCTGGAGGTGTCCATAGAATGCGTTTATATATGATTCTGCAGTTTGGGCCATAGTTTCCACTGGCCCGGGGGCCTTGAAGGATTCCACCTTGGTTTTGAGAAGTGTGAAGTTCGCTTTTGAGAAGTTTTTCACTGTGGTTTTCTGGGCTGGGGGTGGGGTCGGGTTGTGGATATCCAGTGAGATTAATTTATGGTCTGATCTTACCAATGAGGGGTTTACTTCTGGTATGGAGCATAGAGTCTCCATCTTGGTAATGATTAGGTAGAGTATGTTTTCCCCTCTTGTGGGAATGGTGACTAGTTGTTCCATAGCATTTGCATTTATAAATTCCAGGAACTTTTGGGCTAAGGTGTTGGGGCTTGAGTAATGCTCCCAGTCTCTGTTTGGGTAGTTGAAGTCACCCAATATAATGGTGTTTGGAGAGATCTTCGTGTTCTCCAATGTTTTCAGGAAAGCCGAGTGGGATTCCTGATTTTGAGAGGGTGGTCTGTAGCATGCTATAAACTGAAAAGCAGTTTTGCCCACTGTTAGTTGCACATGGATTGTCTCCGATGCTTCGTGCAATGCCACTAACCTGGAGGTGTGGGTATCCTTGATAAATATGGATACTCCCCCTCCTTTTGTGGTTCGGTCCGAGTTTTGGGGCCGAAAAGCATGACATGAGGTATAACCTGGTAGTGTTGGGGTGCTCTCTGGAGCCTTGAACCAGGTTTCTGTCACTGTACAGATATCGATGTTTTCCATACTGAGGAGAGCTTCGAGTGCATGCATCTTGAGGTTTAGACTTCTGGCATTTAGCAGCATTACCCTTAGTTTCTTGTTCATTGTGTTGCCTATGGAGGTGGGTTTGTCTTTTGAGCTTTGCCTAAAAAAGGCACTATGGGGGTGGCAAGAGCCTTTGCCAATATCCGAAAGCCCAGGGGTGACAGGTGCAAGCCGTCCCTAGCAAAGCAACGCGGCTTGTCGAGCATGTCATCCCAGGCTGACAGACACTGGATCCCCCTTTGAATGACACCAAAATTTTAGCCAATTGTTAAAATCGTTCATATTGTGGCATCATTCTAGGTGAGGGTAAGATGCTGCTCAAGGTCAGGGTCATACCGGCCTGGGCTACATGATCAGAGAGCTCCTCTATGTCTCTTTTCATGTAGTCGAGGGATGTACGTCTCAGGTCATTCACACCAACATGTACTATGACTGAGTCAAATGTGTACTTGCTTTGGAGTGACCTGAGTGTTTGCGTTATGTGGCAGATCCTAGCGCCCGACAGGCAGCTCACTGTGACCTTCTCTTTATTCAGTCTGGTGAGCGGAACGTCAGTGTGTCTGACTACAGAATCACCTATTATGAGTGTATCAGGTGTGTTATTCAGCCTTAAGGGCTGTGACTGTTTGGCACACTGACTTTGTGAGCTATGTGTTGCACATGTTTGTTTTGGGGTAGCGTTTGCTTGGATGTCTGCTTTGGAGGTCTCTGCTGCTTAGGCAGATTTTTATTTAGAGCCTCCGAGTATGTTTTTGTGTGTTTATGTGTTTGGTAAGCTGTTGTGGTAGGACTATGTGAGACTGGATTTGTGTTGTGTGAGGTTACCTTCTCCTCCAGACTGGCTACACCAGTTCTGAGTTGAGAGAGCTCAGCCTCCAGTTTGGCTATATGGTTGCATCTCTCACATATATTTGAACCTGTTTGGAGGAGGAGAGGGTTGTCCGTGTACATGAGACAGTTGTAACATTGCTTCAAGATTCCCAGATTCACCAGCTGGACTGGAGAGGAAACCATTAACTGACCTTTGGACATGCTAGAGTAGTATAGGGAACTCCTTTATCACTGAATTAAAGAGGACGAAATGGGGACAAGGTAATCGTAGAGAGTATATGAGGATGTAGTGCTTTTAGTTTATTAGTGCTAAATTGTAAGATTGCTTACTTGTGCAAGTGCAGGGCCTTAGATTGAGAATAGGGTGTTTAATTTGAGAGATAGAGCAGTTCTAAGGGAAACAGTGAAGAACAGACTTTGTGGAGCCGGGGAAAGTTTAAACCCGATTAAGCGGCGCTGCCCGATGCTGCGCTATGTGCACAATCGCGAAAAGCCGCGCCAAAGTGGGTTTTATGCAGGGAACTTCAAAGAGCTAGAAATGGCCCAAAAAGGCCAATTACTACAAGATTCTTGTGCTGAGGTCACACCTTCAGGGACAGATAGGCTGCTCAAGGCTCCCCACTCCCACTGGTGAGCAAAGAAACTTCCTTCTATCCAAGTAAGGAAATGGGCAACACAGGACCTATTCAAAAGTCCAGAATACAGCAAAGCCTGTATAAGGGACTATTCTAGGTTAGGAAAGGTGGGAAATAAGGATATTTTTTTGTTTTTTTTTCTTTTTCAGGAAAACAGCAGGAGAATTACAGTAAATTTAAAGCACAAGCTAGCGCACTTGAGTGTGCAGCCTCAACAGTTAAATACAACAAATAAACTTTTTAAAAAAAGTGCAGGTATTTCAAAACACAAAAACAAGCTTAGAGCAGATAAATCAACAGTTTAACTCGCTTTTCGGCGAGGAAAGGCGGTCGCACAAGTAGTAGAGAAAGATTATACTTATATCTTGAAAGCAGTCACTCTTTTCGTTTCTCTGCTGCTAGCACCACTCTGTAGGACCACGAGGAGCTGTTGCTGAGTACAGAAGGACATATTTCATACAGCTAATGAAACATTTACAGATAAGCTCCATGATATTTGCAATTGGCTTGTCACAATGTTACAAAAATGGAAAGACATAATTCAATACAGAAATGTCAACATTTACATAAAGTGAATATTTTTGTTTTGAAATCTGAAAGCATAGATGACAACAGTTAGCACTTACTAGTAAGGAACTTAAAGTATGTAAATACATAGGTACAACAGCACTAACTTTTATGCTCTTATCATATCCAGGAGCAGAAACAAAAATGCACAAAAAATGAAAGCCTTGTTAATAAGTAGCAGGAAGAAACGAGAAAACTGCATTCAGGATGGATGAGTAGTATGACACACTACATTCAAATCAGTAGAAAGGTCGGTAAGGCATACAGGAACCTTCCCAAGATAGCATCTGTCTTCCCGGCCTGTATGCAAGCAATTAAGAAGCAGAATTTCCTTAACTGTGTGTTCTGAGAAAGCAAACAGATCTAATTGATGTGGCAGCCACAGCTGGATCAATTCCTGTAAGACACCCCCCCGGTGAACTTTCCAATTGTGAGGGTCTATCCTAATCCTGCTTAGCTTTGTCTGCTGCAATGTTTTGTTCTGACAGAATGGGCAAAGCCTGAAGACTCTAAGAGGGCTGAGTTGCTACCTCATGGGCTATCACAGCAGGGGTGCAAGGGGTTAAGACATGGTACCCCCTCCCCTTGCTTGCTTATGCACCACAACTGTTGTGTTAACTATAAAAAACTGCAGAGGTCTTAGACACCAGCAATGATGTAGGGGTTGAAAAGCATATATTACTGCTGTTCCTCTCTCTAAGTCATTTATATGCTTCTTTCCATCCTGTTTGTTTCACAGACCTTGTAAGCTTTACTCCTTTTAAAAAACGCGCCCAAACAAAACCTGAAGCATCTGTTGTGATAGAATGAAGAGAAGGCAGAAGGGAGAATGGCAGACCTGAATTCCAAGAAAACTACTACACCTCACTTTAGACTCTCCCCTCTTTAACCCCAGAAGTGGAACTGAAAAGATAAAGGGTACATACACTGAGTCCAAACTGACCTGAAGTACCAATGAATCTTTCTCACATGAAGTCTGGCCAAGGCAATCATAAGAATCACAAAAGCCATGTACACCAGAATCCTGAGAAATTCCCAGGCAGATACCTGGATTTGATTGGAAAAACTCAGGAATTACTAATGGGACATCTCTACTTTGTCTGGAGGAAAAATGTCTCTTCCCAGGGCAGAATCTAACAGACATCCCAGGAAAAAAATGTTCTGTGAGAAATAAACATTTTTCTGTAAGTTCACTTGAAAACCTAGACTGAAAAAGTACATTCTGAACATTTGTAATGACTCCTGACAAGTGTAAAAATAGTCAACAAATATAACAGAATCCTCAAAGAAGAAAAAAAACATGAATGCCTTGAAGAATACAGTAAGCAATGACTGGAGCTAGGCATTTTGTGAATACCCTTGGTGCAGTGGAAAGTCAAAAGGGTAAAGAAAGAAGAGAGCTGATAATATAAGCCATACACAGCAACAAGTCTGAAGAAACTCCTGAAATGCTCTACAATGGGGATGCAGTGATGATCATCTTTTAAATCTAGCATTACTGTGAATGTTAGATGGGGATCAGACATATAAGAGACTGAAGAGAGAACATCTTGAACTTTGGAATCTTGACAAAGAGGTTTAAGAAACATCCAGTACAGACCTCTGTGATCCTTCTGTTTTGGTCACTAGAAAAGTTCCTGAATAAAAACCTTTGCTAGGAGATTGGGGGGGGGGGGGCACAGGTTCTAAGACTAACACAATTTCAGCATGGGAGGGAACAGAGTGATCCGGTTCCATGGACGAGATATAATCCTTTAGAAAGGAGGGAGGGATTCCCATTGCCAAGTATACCGTCTCTGGATTACATTCAAAACCCAGCTTTATGAAGCAATCTGACAACAGGAGAGAATGTCGAGTCTCTGAGACATGGCAAGGTTGCCATGGCAAAAGGGGGGAGGAGCCTGAAAAGATAGATAGTATTCTGACTGACAGGACAGTCCTTGATTTTTAGAGGCTTCTCTTTTTGTTTTAGAATATCATTTCCATATGCTTTTTAAAAACCTGTTTGCTGACTGCTTCCTGATTAAAATGCTTCTTGCAAAGGGGAGCGGAGGTGGAAAGATTTTTGTTGCCATAAAAAATGAATGCGGCAAAATTTGTATCACACCTTGAATTAACTTTCCCGTTATCAAATCTCGTATCTACTTCATCTGCTGAACGGCCAAAAAGAACTTTCTTGTCCAAGAGAGAATTTAAAATTTCAGTTTTATCATCAGAAAGATTTTGCAAACATAACCACGCAAGTTAACTGACCAGAAGCTGCGCATCATCAGCATTAACACTTCAAAGCAGATACAAAAGAGTCATTCCAGGCATGCTTTACCTCAGAAACAGGAATGTCAACAGTTAACTTTTTCATGTTGTTAAAAGACAGAAATAAAAACTTTAACAGCGAGCTTGGCAGTTAAAAAAAATCTGAATGTTAAAGAGGCAGAAGAAAACATTTTTCTTCCCAAATTTGTCAAAAGCTTTCTCATCCTTGTTAGGGGGAATGGGATCAGCACTGGCAATCTATCTAGTCAAAGCAATTTTAGATAGAGAAACCACTGTAGGGTATGCTTTAGGGTGACAAAACAAATACTTGCAAGTCTTAAGGTACCTTGTATAACCTACCAGACTTCCTAGGGGCAGAAGCTTAATTGCCACGTAAAATTACAAGCTCTGAGGAAAATAGTCTCTAAAACAGATTAAACAGGGAAAACAGCTGCAGACTGAGGAATGTCAAACTGCAATAAATCATAATATATTTGCTGGGAGACAGGAATTTCATTCTGATCACACTGGAAAAAAAAACTTTAATTTTAGATAAAGTTTTAGAAAACGAAGTGTCTTCTGGAGGGAAATCTGAAGAAACACTTTCTTCAGAATCTTCACGGTGTGAATGAAATCACGAAGTACAGGAAAGCTCAGGAAAACTATTTCCCTCCAATCCCTGCTTTTTTGACTGAAAATCAGAGTCAAAAAGAGAGGGATCTATTTTTCTTTTCTTCCCAGAACAGGAAATATTTACAGCACAAACAAAATTAACTCAGTAGCAAATAATAGCACAACTTCCCTGTCAAATGAAATAGAAACAGGAGAAGTCAATTTTTTTACTTTTTTCCCCTGGGGAAACTGCTTGGGAAAGGGTCCACAGCAGGCATATTACCTTGGGGACTCATACTCCCATTCTCAGCTCTGTGACAGATCTTCAACCACCCATTCCTCCAAAACAATAAGAATGATCGCTCTCGCCCACAGAGGGGAAAACTGCAGCCACAGAGAATGTGCCTGTCTCTTGGTCCTTACTGACTGTAGATGTTACACCAAAGGGAATGGGAAAAAACAAATCTGGGCATAGCAGAGTTATCCATTCACAAATGAGGCAAAACCAAAGCAAGTGTGATACCTAAAGACACCCTGACAACCACCTTCTTTCTTGCTGATGGGGGAAGGAAGAGTTCCAAAGACCAGTAACTGTTCATTAGGTCTAGCTATTAAGGAATCCTATAAAATGGATAGCAAAGTCTGATTGAACTGGTAACTCAGTGACAAGTTAAAAAGGCAGTTCAGAAGTAAAAATGAAAGATATACACTTACCATAATAATGGATCGGTGTCGTTCCCTTTTCGTTTGGTTCAACATGTGTGTTGTTGGATCTGGTCAGATCCAACATCAGCATCGTATACCAAAGCTTTGGATCCAAGATCTCAGACTCTTCCCTGCCCACAATTCCTCCCCTCCTGCTTGAATTACCTCAGATCTCATTTGCAGCCTGCCTAACCAGATGTGTGGACTGATAGCTCCATTCCATTTAACGATAAGTGAAGCTGTTTTTCCTCCCTTTTTCTAATAGTTTATATAGTTATTAGAATATACAGTGGATATAAAAAGTTTACACACCCCTGCTAAACCTGCCAGTTTTTTGCGATATAAAAAAATGAGACCACAATAAATCATTTCAAAACTTTTCCTATCTTTCATGTGACCTATAACGTGTACAATTCAATTGAAAAACAAACAATCTGTTAGGGGAAAAATATAAAAAATAAAAAACATACAATAGACTATTTGCATAAGTGTGCGCACCCTTAAACTAATACTTTGTTGAAGCACCTTTTGATTTAATTACAGCATTCAGTCTTCTTGGGTAGGAGTCTATTAGCATGGCACATCTTGATTTGGAAATATTTGCCCACTCTTCCTTGCAAAAGGGCTCCAAATTTTTCAGATTGAGAGGGCATCTCTTGTGCACAGCCCTCTTCAGGTCACCCCACAGATTTTCTATTGGATTTAGGTCTGGGCTCTGGCTGGGTTATTCCAAAACTTTAATTTTCCTTTGGTGAAGCCATTCTTTTGTTGATTTGGATGTATGTTTGGGGTCATTGTGTTGAAAGGTGAAACTCCTCTTCATCTTCAGCTTTCTAGCAGACGCCTGAATATTTTGGGTCAAAAGTGACTGGTATATGGAACTGTTCATAATTCCCCCCATCTTGATTAAAGCCCCTGTTCCAGCTGAAGAAAAGCAACCCCAAAAGCAAGATATTGCCACCACCATGCTTCACAGTGTTCTTTTGGTGATGCAAGGTGTTGTTTCTGCACCAAACATACCTTTTGGAATTGTGGCCAAAAAGTTCAACCTTGGTCTCATCAGACCACAACACATTTTCCACACATGCTTTTGGGAGACTTGATGTATTGTTTAGAAAATTTTAGCCAGGCATTGATGTTTTTCTGTGTAAGAAAAGGCTTCCATCTTGCAACCCTGCTCCACAGCCCAGACATATGAATAATACAGGAGATTGCTGTCACATGTAGTACACAACCAGTACTTGCCAGAAATTTCTGCATCTCCTTCAGTATTGCTGTAAGTCTCTTGGCAGCCTCACTGACCAGTTTTTGTCTTTTTGGAGGGGCGTCCAGTTCTTTGCGATGCCACTGTTGTCCCATATTTTCTCCACTTTTTGATTACCTATTTCACTGTGTTCCATGACATATCCAATGCTGTGGAAATTTTTTTGTACCCTTCTCCTGACTGATACCTTTCAACAATGAGATCCCTTTGATGCTTTGTAAGCTCTCTGCGAATCATAGCTATTGGTGTAGCAGGCAACTGAGTAAATGTCAGGAAAATCCTACTAGAACAGCTGAACTTTATTTGGGGTTAATCAGAATCTCTTTAATTGATGGCAGGTGTGTACCCAAGAAGACTGAATGCTGTAATTAAATCAAAAAGTGCTTCAACAAAGTATTAGTTTAAGGGTGTGCACACACAACAAAGTACTTGTTTAAACGTGTGCACACTTATGCAACCAGCGTATTGTATGTTTTCTTATTTTCTATATTTTTCCCCTAACAGATTTGTTTTTCAATTGACTTGTACAGGTTATAGGTCACATTAGAGGTGGGAAAAGTTTTGAAATGATTTATTGTGGTCTAATTTTTTTATATCACAAAAACCTGGCATTTTAACAGGGGTGTGTACACTGTTTATATTCATTGTGTGTGTGTGTGTGTGTGTGTGTGTGTGTGTGTGTGTGTGTGTGTAGTGAAATTTTCACTTCTAATGTCAGAAAAGTCTACAGGCTTCAAAAGAAGTGTTCCTCCTGTGTGTATAAAATCCTGCCTCAAGACAAACACTCTCGCAGTGTGTTTACTGTTTGAGGCCTTCCCACTTGCAGGATCCCTGTTCGATTTCTGCATTTGAGACCAGGGTCCTCCAAGGAAGAAAGGAGAAACTCATTCTGAAAGGCTCCCCAACAGGGTCCAAAATGCCTTCTCACCCAAAAGCATCCTCTACTTCTCCTTCCTTTGACAGAAAGAGAGACAAAGAAAGAAAAAGACAGTAATCTGCAAGTTGATGAGGGTGAAGTATGTAGTAATAAAACAATGCATAATGCATCAGTGGCTTAGGTGTAAACAATACAGAAAGTACAATTATTTCCAAAAATACACCCCATAGAAACCACCATTAACCTTCAGGCAACAAATTAGTACTAAAATGGATAGGAGACTGTTTACCAAGACTTTAAACTTTTGCCTCACAAATGAAAAAAAAAGCTCTAATGTAGAAATAAATCATTTTGCCACTAAACCTGAAACCTTTTAGTTTTACAAGATAAGCTAACCTGACAGAAAAAAAAAACAGAAAATGAGTGCCATTATCGCACAGAATAACAAGGAGATATATATATATATATATATATATATATATACACATATTAGATGATGTACAATATGACCCTCCTTGGAGGGCTGACAGCATTTCATTCTCTGTACCAGTAAGATTTTGGCAAGTTTCAGAAGCTCCAAAAGCTCGTCACTCACATACATGCATGTGAGTAGACTAGTTTATCAATGAGTGAGTGAACAGGATTCCTGTAATTTAAGGGAAAAACGTTTCAACACCTAAACTGTTAACAAGTAGCATACAAGCAGATACTTACCTGAATTACAGGCAAGTCCAACAACTAAAGTAGGATGGAGGGGCTGGCTATGAATATGAGAACAGTGGGGGAGCTACATGGTATGTAACAAGGAGGATCCACAATGCTAGATATAATAGATGGGATCTTACCATATCAGGTTATCAATGGAAGGACTTTTCATAGTTGCCCAATAACTGGGATAACTCTTTTTAATACCTTTAACTTGACACATTACATAGTGACAAGAGTAGACACGCAACTATAAAACAGAAAACAAACCATTACAAAGATTTGTCCTTTTTATGCATTATACATGTATGGTTTCTTTCTTAATTATTATTCAATTTAACATTACGTAGATTGCTCAAGTCCTGCTTTCCCTGAAATTTCACTCCTTCTCCAGACTATTTTGCTGCATGTATTGTTCCTACAAATTCTACTTCTATGTCATTTGGTCCTCCACTTTCTTAAAGATACCGCCTCCAACTATTTTTTCTCCTTTACAACATTAAGTAATTTTGTTACAGTTGGTTTATATTTAGATTTCCATTTTCTAGTAAGTGTTTTTTTGGCAGAATTTGACAGTATTCATTTTTGATATTCACACTCAAAAGAATCATTTTCCTGGTTACAATAATTTGTTCATCCAACATTCCTAATGAAGTACCCTGTAGATAATTTTTAAATCTACCAACTTACTGCATTCCCCCCCCCAAAAAAAAACGTTCCCAAGTACCCCTCTCCTTCCTATCACCTCCAACTACTGCCATTTCACCTGTGGAAAAATTCTCTGAAGTCTACTTTGAGTATAAAAAATAACTATGTAGGCACATCCGTGAAAATCATACACCTTCTAGAATTTCTTGAATATTTGATATAAAAATATCCCCATATTGTTGCTTTGTATATGGTCTTTCCATTCTCATTTCCCAGCACTGTCTAACTTCTGACTGATTATAGCTACCATGCGTTACATTACATGCCCTAATAATTATCCCTTTTTAATTATAGCTCCTGTTCTAGACTCAACTATAAACTAAACCAGAGCTAGTCTTTCATTTAACACTCCTGTAATTCCTTTCTCTTTGTATAATCTCTGTTATCAATACGTGGTAGGGAAGGCAGTAGTTTAAGCACAACATCTAACAGGATGGAAGAACTCCTGCAATCATATTTAGGATAACTGGCCACAGGAGAGATATCTGCATTGCAACATTTCAGAAGTGATCAAAGGAAGCAGTCAAACTTCTAGTGACCTGGTCTAGTGCAGCATTTTTCAAAGGGCAGTCAACCACATGATGACAAATGTTTATAAGAATGTTAGCCCAGTATGAAAATTTACTTGGTGACTACTACCCTTGTCTACAGACATGCGTCAAATGCCTTCCTTGGGTAGCAACTCTGATATTAATCAATAAATGTGAGATTACAAAAAAAAGAAGTTATGTACTCACCATAATGTTCCATGTTTATAGTCCATCTCACCCTTCATTCTTACATATGGGTTTGGAGCTGATCCTCGGCTCCAACTCGGCCGATTACAAAGCTCGAAGTCTCTAAGTTGGCTTGTGGCAAGGTAGGTATCCCATAATGTACTAGTAACAATCCCCAGATCATCTTGTTTGCTGCTGTCTATAACAGTGACAGAAAGGTATTTCCACAAGGAAAAACAAAGATGAAAGGTCTCCAACCCTAAGGAAGACAGACATTACCTTGTCTCCAGATCCTCCAAGGATAGGTGGGTGGGTTCGTAAGAATGAAGGGCGAGATGGACTACAAACATGGAACATTATGGTGAATACATAACCTCTTTATGTTCTGTAGTCCTATCTCGCCTTCATTCTTACATATGGGACAGCGTCCCTAGCACCTTTGTCTCGGGTGGCTCACGGGAATATACTCCTAAGAACCATGGAACCAAAGGAGGCTCTACCCCTGGAGGCCAAGTCCAATTTGTAATAAGTAATAAAGGTATGAGGGGTAGCCCAGGTTGCTACTGCACATATACTGTCCATTGAAATTCTGGCTTGAAAAGCGGCAGATGTGGATATAGATTTGGTGGAATGAGCTTTAATTTTAAATGGGAGTTCTTCGCCATTAGAAGAGTAAATAAAAGATGTGCAATTTGAAATCCAGTTTGATAACGTTATCTTGGAGACTGGCATTCCTTTTCTCATCTCTGAAAAAGATATAAATAATTGGCCTGGATCTCTTAAACTCTTTGGCTCTATGTAGATAGAACCTTAACTGTCTGGGTACATCAAGTTGATGAAACTTATATTCCACTTTGGTTGTATGATTTGGAAAAAAAACTGGCAGTTCAGTAGTTTGATTAATATTTGACTATGAACAAATCTTGGGGACAAAGGAAGGGTTAGTGTGAAGGGAAACTCTGTCTCTATGGAATAACAAAGTAAGGAGGTTTGACAGAGTACTTGCAGCTCTGACATTCTTCTGGCGGACGAATTGCTACCAGAAAAATGGTCTTCCATGAAAGGAACTTTAAACCACAGGTATGTCAAGGTTCAAAAGGTGGAGAGGTAAGTTTTGAAAGAACAAAATTTAAATCCCAGGGAGATACAGGTTCTTTAAAAGGAGGTCTTAGTGAGGTAGTGCCTTTTAAAAATGATTTACACAATCTGTGAGCCACAAGATTAGGTTAATGTTGCCCCAAATGAAAATTGGAGATAGCTGCTAATTGAACTTTGATTGCAGCAGTAGCAGCTGACCCCTGATTAAAAAGTTTGGTTAGAAATTCTAAGAGTAAGGGAATGGAGGCTGTGTATGTATCTATGGTTCCTAGCTTGTGCTCAAAGAGAAAATCTTTTCCATTTGCTAGCGTACAATTTTCTTGTAGAAGGTTTATGAGCGGACGTCAGGATATGTGTAACCGCAGGGAAGAAATCATGAAGCTTGACTAGGGATGGAAGTGGAGCAGCCAAGCTGTCAAGTTGAGGGTGTGGAGACAAGGATGGAACGTGCCTGAAATATGTGTCAGAAGGTCTGGTACTGGTTCCAGAGTCCATGGATCGTCCAAGTGAGGCACGAGAAAGGGGAACCAAATCTGACGAGGCCAGTAAGGAGTGATGAGAATCATTCTGCCTCACAAAGTCTTTGCTTTCTGGATAACTTTCGATATTAGTGGAAAGGGAGGGAAAGCATAAAGAAGTCCCGAGGGCCAATTGTGGAGAAGGGTGTCTCTCGGTGTCTCCCCCCTGGGGGGGGGTGGGATAAGGGTGAAGTAGCTGCTGCATTTGGTGTTCATTGTGGTGGCAAACAGATCGCAGCAAGGCTGTCCCCATTTGCGAAAAATCTGTTCTGCGACTTTCTGATTCAGAGACCACTCGTGAGGCATCAAAGATTGCCCTGCTGAGCTTGTTGGCTATCACATTGGTTCTCCCCGGGATATGCATTGCAACTAGAAAGCGTTGGGAAGATATCGCCCACTGCCAAACACATAGAGCCTCAAGACATAGGGGGTAGGATCTGGTTCCCCCTTGTTTGTTTATATACCATACCACTGAAATATTGCCTGATTGGATTGCTATTGTCCCTAGAGGAAGAAAGTCGTGAAGTGCTTGCAACGCTAGTAGCACTGCTCTCACCTCTAGAACACTGCTATGTGCATTGGACTGTCCTTCCTAGATAATGCCCCTCCCCCAATCTGGGAGGCATCCGTGATCACAGTAGCAACGGGTTGGCGAGGTTAGTTGATTGGACTGGATCCACCAACAAAGGTCCTTTTTGCAAGATTCTGTTATCAAAATGGGATGAGACAGAGGCAGCTGCTGAAGAGACCACTGGGAAAAGAGTAGCCATTGTAGAATTCTCATATGTAGTCTGGCTAATGGAACTAGCGTTATAGTAGAGGCCATGGTTCCCAGAAGTTTGTGCACTGTCTTCATTTTGACGTTCTGTTGGGGAATCAGGCTGTATTATTTGTTGTCTTAGGTTTTGCACTCTGTCTGAAGGAAGGCGAGCCATCATTGCGACTGTGTCTATTTCTGCGCCTATAAAAGTCACATATTGAGAGGGCGACAAGACAGACTTTTCCCAATTTATAGTGATGCCTAGCTGAGTACAGACTCAGATGGTTGAATCTCTGGCTTGTAGAAGTAGGTGCCTGGTGGTGGCAGTCAGGAGCCAGTCATCCAGGTATGGAAACACTTGGAATCCAAGATGTCTCAAGTAAGCTGCTACTACCACCATGCATTTGGTGAACACCCTGGGGGCTGTGGTGAGATCAAAGGGCAGAGCATGAAATTGGTAATGACTGGCTCCTGGCTGGAAGCATAAATGACTCCTTGATGCTATGTCCATTTTTATGTGGTAGTACGCATCTTGGAGGTCTATGGAGCACATCCAATTGTCTTTCCCTAACAGAGGGAGTATAGACTGCAGTGTTACCATTCGGAACTTGGACTTCTTCACTGATTTGTTTAATTTGCTGAGATCCAAGATGGGCCTCCAGTCCCCTGTTCGTTTTGGCACTAAAAAGAATCTGGAGTAAGTTCCGAATCCTATCTGGTCTGCGGGGATGGTTTGGATGACTCTCTTTAGAAGCAACTTTTGGACTTCTATAGCTGCTTGATCCCTGTGACTGGGTGGAACATCTGGGATTCTCTTGGTTAGATGAGGTGGAAAAGAAAAGGGTATGGAGTATCCTCTGGAAATTATTCTTTGTACCCACTTGTCTTGTGTGATGTCGTGCCAGGCTTCTAGGTACAAAGAAAAGCGACCCCCGACTGGCTCCAGAGAAGTGCAGGTGGGCCTCACTTCAGGGGAGCTGATAGGGATGTCCATGAAACGAATCGCGGTCAACCTGGTTTTGCGACCCCCCCCCCCTGCCTCTAGGGCGACATCTACCACTATTTCCTCCTCCCCTGCCTCTGGAGAAGGAATCACCTTGTGCGTCTGGGAAAAATCTATGAGATTTCTTGAGCCACATTTTTCCCCCTCTCTGACCTTTAGGGTATGGTCTAGAAGGGACAGAAAAACATACTCCCACGGCAGAGAGAGAGTCTTCCCTTCCTGCTCGCATCTGGTGAGTGTGTCTTTTACCTTTGGTCCAAACAGAGAGGAACCGTCAACAGGGGCACTGGTAAATGTAGATTTGTAGGGCTCAGCAAAGTTACACATGTACATCCAGGAGTGTCTCCTAAGGGAAACTCCTGAACCCGCTGCCCTGCTCGCTCCATGTGCTGCGTAAGATGTCGGTCTCATGGAAGAGTTAACAACAGAGTTTAAGGTGGACAACTGAGCAGTAACCTTCTCAGGAACTCCTTCAGTTAAAGTACCTTGGAGAGTATCTCCCAGCTCTTTTAGGAGATCTCTTTGAAGCCTAGTAAAATGGGTGAGGTAATTCAGCGATCTGAGTGCAAAAGCCACTGAAGGAAAAAATACGCTTCCCGTATCTGTCCATTGGTCGAGACTCTGTTTGGTGGGTGGACAGATGAGGACGTCTCTGCTAGTTCCTTCTTTGTGGCTGCTGCGAACCACCATGGCATCTACAGGCATACCTTTGGTCAGAAATGTTTTTTCCTTAGAAGCTGAAAGGAATTTGTTTGGCCTTCTAGGGACTGGTCCCATGGTGTCAGGAGTTTCCTACACCTTTCGACTCACCAAATCTAACAGCTCATCGAAAGGTGGAGACACCCAAGAGGCTGAAGGTTGAGACCTGAAAGCCTTCAGGTACACTGACTCCTCAACAGAAGGGGTGACGGTGGGCCAGCCGCCTCTCTGTTTCAGGATCTCTAGGACATCTACGAAGGAGATATCATCAGAGGACAATCTAGGGGACCCTTCTCACTCCTAGAGGTCAGTGTCAGAGGTGATGGACTTATCGGGGGAGTCTACATGCTTCCTCTTGCAAGTTTTCTTCTGATGAGGCTCCTCAGAAGGGTATTCTGGGGAGGTCTCAGAAGACTGGGGGCCACCCAAGGGGGGCTCCTGAGGCTGCGGGTCTCTGCTTTCAAGAGAGGGATGGTGCTGAGATGGAGGTCAGAGTTTGAGGGGGAAGAACACAGGTACCCTTGTGTAGAACTGAAGGTCTGGACAGCATGATCATCATCTCGAAGGCAGATCCCCTCCCGGCTCCGAGGACACCAGTGGTTCCGAAGAAGCAGAAGTAGCCCCCAGCTCCAAAGTGATCGGCTCAGAGAGAGATGTAGGATCCGAGCTCAGCCGAGCCGACGCACCGAGTGGTAGGCTTGGAACCAAAGAAGTTCGGGTCTGAGCGTCCACATCGGGGCCGACTGGTCAGCTAAGGCTCCTAGACACCAAGGACGGCACCGAAGGTGTCGAAGCAGAACACAGCTCTGAGAAAGCCACTTGGGGTGCTGGAACAAATGGTTCCACAACAAATGTCACCAATAGATCTGGCTCCGAAAGACCGGCATGGCTCGGAGGAACAGAAGCAGGTAAATAAGGCCTTAGACGGCTCCGGAATTGATTGGGTCGGAGCCAACAACAAATTTGCTAGTGCAGACGACTTCAAAAGTCTAAGCACCACCCTCTAGACATCCTCCTCAGAAAGACTTCTGGAGGATCTGGAAAACAAGGTAGGGGATAGAGATCTCTGCAAAACTGGAGATCTAATTGTCGGGGATACCCGCAGTAAGTCTCTTGACCATCTCCGAGGTATGGTTTCAGCTACAGGCTCTGAGAAACTTGGAGCCGAAAATGGAAGGTCTATATCAATAACCTCAACTGGCTCCGAAGGCAGAGGAGCTGAAGAAGTAGAAGGTTTGACAACTTTCTCTGGAGGTCCTGATTTGTGAGTCGGTGTAGGAGACTCTCTTTTCACAGAGTTAACCTTGTCTTTTTTTGAAGAGGGAGACCTGGAGTGAGAAGAGGAAGAACTAGCTAAATCCTCCTCAAAGGAAGGCTTAAGGAGACCTTTTAAAATCAGTTTGTTCTTCCTTTCTTGCAGAACACGGGAACTAAAAGAATGGCAGAAAGTACATGACGCCTGTAGATGTATGGCTCCCAAACAATAAACACAAATATTATGTCCGTCAGGTCAGGGACATTTTTTGTGAACATTTTAAGCATTTCTTAAAACCCAAAGGTTTATGGTCTTTAGTTTCCTTAGACATAACTAACAACAACAACAGACTATAATTGTAGACAGACAATAAGAAGAGAGGACAAGGTCCTCTAACTTAAACTGGCCTTACTCTGCTCAAGAAACAACACACAAGGGAGAAAAGCAACAGAGGACTAGGTCCTCTAAGTTAAACTGGCCTAGCCCTGCTGAAGAAACAACACACAAGGAAGAAAGGCAATAGAGGACTAGGTCCTCTAACTTAAATGGGCCTAGCCCTGAACAGAGGGGTAGGTGAGATAGAGAAAGCTTAACAATAACTAGTACAATAGAAAACAAAGGGATACCACAGAGGAAAGGCTTGCGGAAGCGATGGCCAACAATTAGCAAGAACAACTTGCAATAAAACTTCACAAACACACTAACTACTCACAAGTTAACAATAGCAAACTATTAATACTAAACTAACTTTTCAGTAAAAAAGAATGCTATTAAATGTTTGAAGAAAAAAAAATATTCCAACTTAGCCACAGCCAAGAAAGAGAACACTTCTGTACTCGTAGAGCAGCAAATGAGATCTGAGGATTGTTACTAGTGCATTACGGGATACCTACCTTGCCACGAGCCAACTTGCCGAGCTTTGTAATCATCCGAGTTGGAGCCGAGGATCGGCTCCGAACCCATATGTAAGAATGAAGGCGAGATAGGGCTACAGAACATCATCAATTACATTTGTGAAATATGATGGAACAAGAAAACATGGAAATATTAAGGTTCTTTTCCTTTGTTAAATTTGTAAGGGACTCTAAAGCATATGCCCTACTTCATGTCATTAATGTTTGGAAGAACATTAAGGAGTCGGGATGAGGAAGGAAAGAGGTAATTGTTAGTAAAGAAAATTTTGTTCTTAACAGTATTTTTATAAAGCAAGATCTATACTGCATGCTACAAAGTAAAGCTTTTCTTCAGTTATTTTTGTGTGTAATTGGGATACTAAAGTAAAAGGTGTCCCCTTAATTCCCTTTTTTCTTTCTTTTTTCTTGTTCAGTTTTATGAAATGTAGGCACTGTAAAGTAAAAACAGAAGAAAACCTGAACAACAGAGCATAATACAAGCAAAACTGATATGCTGTTTCTTACTTTTGTATGGGGAATAACTGGATTAAGGCTCCTGGCTTGATCTAATATCAAGTTTTAAGGGGAAACAAGTAAATAAAAGAACAATGAATATAATGAAAAGTTTTTCTATAGCAAATAAATGTTCACAGTGCAACATGAGAAGCTAGAAGAGGAAGGCAACTGTGTGTATCTGGTTCTCACATTCACATGGAGACAATCTGATGCGGGTAATAAAAACAGGACACTTATTTCTCTTAATGGCTAGGAGATAATGTTTACTGAAAGCGTTTGAGTTGTTTTCCACATGTGGGGGAGGAATAAAGAGGAGACAAAAAGTGACTGCACTTAGTGGAAGTAGAAAGGCAGGCTGTACCACGCATCTTAGCATAGATAACCATTATAAGTCAATTCAAGCCTGTGAGTGTGGCTGCCAGTCTGGGAAAATTTTTCCTGTTAGGAGAGTTAAACGTCATTTTTGAAGAAGATGTACATAGTTTTCTGCATTTCATTTAAGTTACTAGGTTCTGGGGGGTGTCTGTTTTTTTAAGGTTTTTATTAAAACAAAAAGCCTTGCAAGATGTGACATAGGTTCAAATGGATATGACAACAGACCACTGTATAAAAGATCAACCTGTCAAACACTGGTGAATCCATGTAACACAAAAGCTGAAACTAGACATTTAAAAAAAGCTGTTATACATAACAGGTGGGAATAATAATTTCTTATCATAATGACAACGCTTTCCATATTATCTTTAAATATGAATGGTCTCACAGATCTATATAAAAAAATTGTAGTGAACTACATTTAAAAAATACAGAGTGCAAATAGTTATGCTACAGGAGACACATATGGAAAGAAACTGATCATGTGAATTTGATAAAGAAAGTATTTCAGGATGTTGGCGTTTCTCCTCCTTTTAAAACAGCAGTAAACAAAACCTTCCAGATTATCATCACTTTTAGGGTAATAACTGAGGCAAGGAAAATGGGAGTACTTACATTAATTGCGAAACCAGCTCCAATAGCGACAGAAGAGGGGAAAAAGATAATAATGCTAGATTTGTAGTAGTCAAGCAGGAGGATTACGCTGACATGTATTTGCATTTCACCTAAAACTGCTACAATGGAGCTTAAGAAAATTATGGGGGAAATAATCAGATTTCAGCAGGGAAATTACTTGTAGGTGGGGACTGGAGTTTGATTTGCAACAGTGAGGATGTATCTGGGGGGGGGGGCTAGAAGGAAAATGCAACAAAAGAGGGTAGCTTTTGAAGAAATGTATTAAAATATTTCGTATTGGAAGATGAGAACTCAGTAGTATGAATTTGGAGACAATTTACATATCACTCTTCCAGGTATAAAAACTAGGCTAGGCAGAAATTATACTTCAGAGGAACATGTGCATTTCATTGAAAGTTTTGATACATATTCAATAACTATTTCAGATCACACACCAATAATAACTAAAACAAAAATGTAGGGTAACTAAATAAAAATGAGACACTATTGCTTCCCCATCTTTCTGTTACACAGGAATTTAAGAAATATGTAGTGGAAATTATTTGCGAATTAGGGAACATAGAAATTTCTTTTGAAAATACAGCTAGAGAGTAGGATACAATTAAAGTGGAGTTTAAAATATGGTGGAAATAAAAGAAAGATATGGTTAAAAAGTAACAAGAATTATTTAGAAGGACTGACAAATTTTAAAGTATTGCAGAACAGGGAGAATCTGACAGAACAAGTGGAGGTGCAATTGCGGAGTGCCAAAGAGAAAATAAGGGACTATCCTGATAATCTGCACAACTTTAGAAAGATTGCTATAAAGCAATTGCTGTTTGATAATAACTCAAGAGCACAAAAGCTTTTAACATAATGGCTCAGGCAATAGAAGGTGGAAAGGGTTGTTGCCAATCTTAGGGAGCCTATAACAAGAAAAATAACCCGAGATCCAGTAGAGGTATTAGAAATATTATGGAAATTGTATGAAAAAATATATAAAAGCAGACAGATGTGAAAATCAAAAAAGTACAAATGGATTAGAGGCAGATGAGGTTCAATTACTAACAGGATAGGAGGAGGTGAGATAAAATAATGATTTATAATCAATCTAAAGGAAAGTCTCCAGAAATAGATGGTATTCCTGTAGAAATTTTGAAGTTAGGTGGAAGAAAGTGATAAATATCTGGAAGGTTTTAAACAGTATTTTAAAAGCAGAAGCACCAAAATCCTGAAAGAAAGCAGTGGGTGATTGTATTACCTAAAGATGGTAAAGGCTCATCAGATCCAGCTTCATATAGAACCATTTCTATTCTATTCTAAACCATGATTAAGAAATGTTTATGTCTATAATGGCTAAAAGAATGGTAAAGGTGCAGCAAAAAATTACAGATATGGATCAATGTAGTTTTGTGGAGGGGAGGCAAGCATTTGACAACATTACTGGAACAATGATCCAGACAGAAGAAGAATATAAGAAAATGCAGCTGTTGCTGGTGAGTCTTGATCCAGAGTAAGCTGTTATTTTACGAGTAGGGCAAGTGAAGTATTTGCATTCTCTGATAAAACTATAATGTCGATTAGGAGGATATATGAGGGACTGGAGGTAAAAATTAAAATGTGTGTGGGGGGAGTTCCTCTCTGATAAGTAATATTTGAGCAAAGGAACTAGGCAAGGGTGTTCGCTTTCCTCTTTATCTGTGTTACACGTAGAAACACTGGCAAAGGAAATAAGGGATTCAGAAATCCAAGGATATAATTGATACAGTAATCGGGAAGAGTTGGCTTTATTTGCAGATATTTTATACTTGAAAAATAAACAGGAAAGGTGTTATGGAACATTCTGAGGCGGTGTCAAGTCTTTTTGGGGATACAAAATTAATGAAGATAAAATAAGGGCAATAACTGTAAACTATGTATCCACACACACATTTGTTCAGCAATATCCATATTTATGGGAACATGATAAAATGAAGTACTTAGAGGAGTATGGACAGAAAAGGATTCTGTTATGGCAGCTAAAGATATATGGGAACAGACTAAAAAGATAATACAAAAACTGAGAAATTGGGAGTTCTGTTTTATGGATATGGATATCAAGATACAAGAAGTGAAATGTTTTTAGTCCCTTTAGTTTTATACACAGGTTAGGCATATTTTTATCAACCAGAGGAGAAATTGTGGGTAGCAATTAATAAAGAATCAAAAGATTTTATCTGGGAGAAGAAAAAGGCAAGAGTCAAGTGGGGTAAATTGATCCTTCCAATAGAACAAGGTGGTTTGTGATTTCCTAATTTGAAGCGGTATTTCAAAGCTACACAGTTAAGACTTCTATACATAGCACAAACAGAAAGCTTTAATTCAAAGTGGAGAGTTTGTAATAGAATCTACAACAGAAGCTGCTGCTAAAAGATGGATAACTAGTAGGCATACAAAATATTGCATTATAACTACAGGAATCAATCAAAGGAGGTTAGAAAGGATTGGGAAGAGAATGGATAAGCAATTCACAAACAATCAATGAGAGGATATCTGTACAACTCTCAAATATGCAACCAACTCTAGAAGGTTTAGGGTCTGTCTTTGTAATATTTGCATAGGTATTTTTATACTCCAAGGAGTTTTCCTGGAATTCCCTAGACGTAGTAAGGCTTGGCTGAGTTTAAATTTGGTGGCTGCCAAAAAAAACAATTACTTGAAAGTGGAAATCAAAGTCTAAACCAACTGTACTAGAAGTAGTGTACATATTAAGAGATAAAAGAACTGGAAGTGGGCTCTCTGAAAAGGGAAGGATCAAATTCAATAGAAAAAATGTAAAGTATGGGAACAATACATGCAGAATAATGTTTTGGGGGAGGGGAAGACAGGAACTGAATGACCTATGTAACATCTGACTGACTATGAATGCATGATTATAAGTGATGTACAGTGTTTGCAAATGAAAAAATGTCAACATGGTTTGTTTTTATTTATATAAATGTATGATTGCCTATGTCATAAGTAATTCAATAAAGATGTTTCTTGTTAAAAAACATCTTTGAAGTGAAGTTTGTATCCTTAAGACACCAACTGAAAAATGCACTTTCCCCTAGGTTATGCTTTTTCACCCATCTGTAAACAAGGCTAGTCTGTCTCCAATCTAATTTACATTTAGTGGACAAAGAGTAGAGTGTGTGGAAATTAACAGCTGTGGCAGAACTGGGATAAGGTGAAGAAAAGACTAGGAACCTTGACATAGTCTTGGCTGCATTTTATAAGGTATGCAGCCCTGACAGGATAATTTTTCTGTGGTCCCCCTAACATTTTCTCTCATGGTTAGCTGTTTTGTCCTTATCCTACTTACCTTTTCCTTGCCATCTGTAAAAAGACCAATTCTTGAGGGATAATGTCTGCCACACCTAGGGTTAATGTGGATGAAAAAGTTGCCTAAACCAGCTGAACATCCTTCCATTCTTTAAAACACCCTTGGTTGGTGATCCAAACAACAGATCATTTTGACATCATCTGGCAGGCTTTGCATCTTTGCCCAGATAGTAAACGGCAGACTCCATGGAAGCTGCTCTAGATGCTTCATCTACATCAAGAAAGACATACTTGGTTGTGTGTTTACCTAACTGTAAGTCCTCCTGGGTCTGCTGCAAGACATCTGGTTTCACAGCAGAATCAGTAATCCTCTCAGCCTTTGCCATCACAATTCTAATGACACTGGCTTGATATCAGACCACAATGACCTGACAATTAAGAGCTCTGAAAGCAAGGGTCACTGCTTTCTTTCCAAAATGGTCCAGATTGCAACTGTCACAGTAACTGGGAAAAGTGGAGGAATCTAAAACCAGTCTACACCATTTGTCAGGATACAAGGTCACCACAGCCAGATCCACAACAGGATTCTTGTACAGAAAGAAACAGGACTTGGGGGACCATTTAGAAGTCATCATGGGAGCAGCAGTCAAACAGTCTTGGTTCCAATGATGTTGCAAAAAGTACATTCTTAAAAGCTTCCAACAATGGAGAAATGACCATGGCTTTAGGTGGATCCAAGTCAAGAAGCTCCATTTACTACTACTGGGCATCTGAAAATTCTCTGGCCTTCCATCTGTTGTGATTTTTCACCTTTGATAAATTTAGTCCAAAACTGATGACCTTGAGGGGAAACCAGAGGAAAGTGTCTTCACTCTCAGTGTCAAAATTCAAGGGACAGACTTCTGCATCCGAGGGGGGGAGGAGCCATCTGATCTCTAGAAGAGAAAGAACACACACACTACCACCTCAAAGGAAGAATACCCTGAAGAGAAGAAAACCACTGCTACTGAGAAGGCATGCTTCTGGACTGATGGTTTTCTCAAGCCTGAAGACACCACACCCGAGGCAGGAGTCGCAGCTGTGCTATCAAATGCTGAGGCTCTGAAGGGCAGAGATGGCTTTGACAACTTTAGAGCTGACTCTAAACCCTCGGTTCAGACAACAAAGCTTTGGGTCGAAGAGCCACCTGACTTCAAAATGGCTGGAGCCAGTGCACTAACAGAAGATATCGGATCTGCAGAAAGAGGCATCTTCAGATTCAAAACAGATGGCTCCAGGAGTCTCAGATCTAATGGCTCCAAAACTGAAGGATGAATCGCAGAAGGAGCCAGAAATGGTGGTGGTGTACGAGCAGGACTCCGGAACCATTGGGGTAGGAGTCCGGAGAAAGTACGGTTGTGCACACTTACCATAAATGTAGTTGTTCAAGTGTATTCACTGTTGCAGTCATCACATTTGGGTTATCCCTGCGAGGGTAGCCCTCAGTCGGCCCGAATACCAGAGGCTTAGTATTTCAGTGTCGGCTGCTGTCACTTCAAGACTGACGTTAGGTCGTCAGTAGTATAAAGTAAGGCAGCCGACGCCATTACATCAGTTTTTCTTGCCCTGTCAGAAGCCCCCAAGTGGGAGCTAGGATATGGTGGAAGAACCCCACCAGTGGAAAGTAAATACTAAAAGTTCCTTCTAAGGACAGAGAGAGAGAGAGAATTAGGATGGAGGGAGGGAAACCAGGACTGCAACAGTGAATACACTCGAACATCTATATTTATGGTAAGTGTACACAACTGTACTATGTTCTTCGTGTTTCACTGTTGCAGTCATCACATCTGGGTTGATTACCAAAGGGTGGAGGCAGTCAAGAAGACTAGGGGCTGGCTAGGATGTCCTGCAAAGCTGCAGTGGGAAAGCCTGCCCTGGATTTGAAGACAGGCAAGTGGTAATGCTTGGTGAAGGTGTGAACAAATGTCCATGAGGCAGCCTCCATCATGTCCCTGGGTGGGACTCCTCTGAGGAAAGCTGCAGAGGTAGAGGCTGCTCTGGTAGAGTGAGTTCTGACCCCCCTTAGTGGGAGGTTTCCCATGTTGCTTGTAAAAGAAATAGATGCAGTGTGCTATCCATTTGGAAATGGTTTGTTTGGATATGGCTTTGCCCTCTGACCCTGCAGCAAAGCTGACTAGCAATTGATCAAGTCTTTCTGAATGATTTAGTCCTGTCTAGGTAGAATCTGAGATGTCTGTGCACATCTAGAGAGTGCAGGATTCTTTCCCCCTTGTTTTGCGGGTTAGGGAAAAGGGTGGGCAAATTAATGGATTGGTTGAGAGCCACGCTGGACACCACTTTGGGCATGAAAGATGGGTTAGTCCTGAGGGACACCTTGTCAGCATGGAAGATGATGAAGGGCTCTACAGTCATGAGTGCTTGTAGCTCAGATACTCTTCTGGCTGAAGTGATGGACAGAACCAAGGCCGTCTTCCAGGAGAGATACTTTTACTCTGCTGAAAATGCTGGTTCAAAGGGGGGCAGGGTGAGCTTTTCCAAGACAAAGTTTAGGTCCCAAGCTGGGGTAGGTGCTCTTCTGGGTGGCCTCAAGTTGCTAGCCTCTTCTCAGGAACTGTTTAATGACAGGGTGTGAGAAAAGTGGGCGTTCAGTGTTGAAATGAGCAGAGATAGCAGAGGCATAAATTTTAATAGAGGAAAAGGAGAGGCCATTGTGTAGCAGGTCAGCTAGGTAATACAGTATGAGAGGTAGGGAGGGCTGTGCCATATCGGCTCCCTTAGCCTGTATCCAGTTGCAGAACCTTTTCCATTTGTCAGCATAAGACTTTCTAGTGGTAGGGCGTCTAGCCTCACGTCTAACATCTAGAACCTGTTTACTGAGATTGGGAGCTTGGTCAGTGGTTAGGGAATAAGCCAGGCTGCCAAATTAAGGGTCTGCAATTGGGGATGCATGAATTCTCCTTCCCTCTGGGTCAGGAGGTTTGGGGTCTGAGGGAGATGCCAAGGTGGCAGTGGGGACAGGCTGCGCAACAGTGGGTACCAGTGCTGGCGAGGCCAGTCTGGAGCAATCAGAATTGTCCTCAGTTTTTCCTCCATTATTTTGAGCAGTACCCTGGTAATGAGAGGTAGTGGGGGAAATGCATAGACCTAGAGGTTGATCCAGGGGAAGGATAGGGCATCTACTTTCCAGGCCTGTGGTGAGGCTCCCTGGTGCAGAACTTGCTGAGCTGATGGCTGGAGTGGGAAGCAAAGAGCTCGACCTTCGGAGGGCCCTATTTCTGCTTTATTAAGGTGAAGGCTCTTAGGTCTAGCTGCCACTCGTGTGGGTCCAGAAGATTTCTGCTCAAGCTGTCTGCCAGGGAATTTTGAGAGCCTGGCAGGAATTGTGCTAACAGGTGTAGTTGCATAGCTGAGGTTGTGTGCCAAAGGGTCATGGTGAGCTTGCATAGAGGGTAGGAGTGAGTCCCTCCCTGCTTGTTGATGTACCACATCACAGTGGTGTTTGTCTGTTATGATCAGTAGAGCCCCTGGGGAGAGAAGGGGCCCAAAAGCTGTCAATGCGTGCTGGACAGGTAACATCTCTTTTTGGTTGATATGCAGGTGTATTTGCTGTGAGCTCCATTGGCCCTGTATGCACCTGCTGTCCAGGTATGCACCCCAGGTATAGTCTGATGCATCTGTGGTGAGGGTCTGGGCAGCGTGGGGTGGTGAGAAGGGTAGTCCCCTGTATTGGTAGCATGCTGCTGCCCACCAAAGAAAATCTGTCCTTAAGCAAGGTATCACTGGTATAAGAGTTTCCAGGTCTTCAGAGCGTTGACACCAAAGGCTTTTTAGGTACCACTGAAGTTTCCTCATATGCAGTCTGGCATATGGAAGGAGTAGAATGCAAGATGCCATGAACCCCAGAGCTTGCAGGATTTTCCTTGCTGATAACTTGGGTCTGGTGGCTAGCTGAGAAGAGAGAAATAGGTTGTCAGGTAAGTTTGCTTTTCTGGAGTAAGGAATGCCATCTGGGATACTGTGTCCAGGCTTGCTCCCAGGAAAATAATCCTTTGGGTGTGTACTAGTTTGGATTTCTTTTCGTTGATAGTATACCCTAGGGTGGTCAGTAGGGACTTTACAAAGGTCAGGTGCTTTAGCAGCTTTTCCTGACTGTCTGCCTGAATTAGGCAGTCATCTAAGTATGGGTAAATTTGAATGTTTCTTTGTCTGCAAAAAGCAATGGCAGGAGCTAGACATTTTGTGAAAACTCTGGGAGCAATACATAAGCCAAAGGGAAGCGCACAGAACTGAAAGTGCAGAGATCCTGCCCTGAAACGTAGATATTTCCTGCAAGATTCCCCAACTGGGATGTGTAGGTAGGCCTCTTTTAGATCTAGGGTGGCTAGCCAAGCATTCTTGGAGAGCATAGGTAGTAGTTGCTGGAGGATGAGCATTTTGAATTTTGGTATCACCAGGAAGGTGTTTAGAATGGATAGATCAAGAATGGGGCACCAGGTACCCTCTTTTCTGGGTACCAGGAAGAGCCTGAAGTAGAAACCTTAGCCTATCTCTTATGCAGGAACATGCTCTATTGCTCTCATGCAGAGCAGGGAAAGGACTTGCTTTTTGGCCTCCGCCCACTGATTTGGAGGTAGATCTGGGAACCCTTTTGGGGTTGGGAGAGTGTGTTTTCCTGCTAGGGGCAAGAGCAGGTGGGCAGAGGGAGGGGTGGAAATGGAGAGTCATTGTGGGTTTGGCTTTGCACTCCCTGGTTTTGAAGTGGAGGAACTCCATTGCTTTGATCTGTGCATTCCCTGTGGCTGTTGTCTGGGAGGGGGGGTCTGCTTCCCCAGGGTCTGGGCTGAACTGACCTGGAGGGGGCAGGAAAGGACCAGTGTTTGGATGGGCAATGCCTACTGAACCTGGGTGGCTGGACCTGTAGGAAATCCTCAACTGTTTGCAAAGATTTAGCTTTTTCTTCCATCTTTTTTAAGACCTCCTCTGCCTTGGTGCCAAATAAGTTGTCTTTGTAAAAGGGTGCATCCAATAATTTAGGTTTGACATGGTCTGGCAAGGGCTGTTCCTTAAGCCAAGCATGCCTTCTAATGACAGAACCAGTGACTGCTGCCCTGCAAGATGCTTCTAGGGCGTCAAAACCACAGTGTAAGGTGTGCTTAGTTAACTGACTTGCAGAATGCATTAAGTCTTGTAACTCTATTTTCTGCACAAGCAGGAAAGGATGATATTTTTTGTTTGAGGAGTTCTAAGGTATGTTGCTGATATTTTCGGATATGGAACTGACAATTTAGTGCTCTGATAGCAAGAGTAGCAGAGGTGCATACTTTTTTAACCCATTTGTCTAGTGCTCGGGAATCCTTATCTGAAGGGGTGGGATTCTTAACAGACGTTGCTCTAATTCCTTTAGGCCCTTGAGAAATAACCTCAAGGTCAGCAGTAGGATTTTTGAAAAGAAATTTGTGCGAGCCAGGGACTATTGTAATACCTGTCAGGTTTCCTGGGAACAGGTGGGAGGGTGCCATGAGTCAAACTAGATTCCGTGAAAACATCATCCACAACATCAAGGACAGGAGGAATGGCCAAGGGTCTGTGCTGTGGAAGATCTAAGACTTAGGCTGAGTCTCTTTTTTGGCTGAGGGTAGTCCTGACATTCCCATTGGAAATGCTCCCTTAAAGTATGAAGGGTTCCCCAAAGGAAAAGTCCTCGGGTGGAGAGGCTGAAGGAATGGATTCCTTTGCATCAGAATCCTCTTACGCAGAGAAGGGTTGCACATCTTCATATTCAGATGTATCAGCATTATCAGACTCCTGTTCAGATAAAACTACTAGGGACAAATCTCTTATCCTTTTGGAAGGGGTATCTTGGCTTCCCCTGATCAGCATTATAAGGTCTTCTGCCATTTTAAGCATTTGAGACTGAGGCAAGGAAGCAGGTACCTGAGATTGGGTCAGTTTCTTGGGTGTGGTGCGTACCCTGGGCCTGAGAAACTCGGTAGTTTTCGAAAGAACGGTAGACGCGAAAGAAGTTGTCTGTGTCGAGAATTGGTAGTGTGAAGTACTTCCTCGGAAGCTGGTGCCTGCTCAGCAGCTCCAGACCCATCCAAGGCAGAAACATACGCAGGATCCTTAGTTGAAGAGTTTTGCGGCATACCGGACTCTGAAAGGGTCTCGGTAGCGGCCTGCGAATCCACAGAAGCGGGCATCAGGGGTTGCGGAGAACTGACTACTAGCTTAACAGGAGCATCGTCGGTAGGTTTGGACCTGCGCAGTCTGTCTCTGTCTTTATCTTTTTTCAGAAGATCTGCCCCCGGACGGCTTACCAAAGCCATATCGGAATTCGAGGACTGTGAGCGGAAATATCTAGCAATAATAAGGGCCTGACGATGTATAGTTATGGCGTTGAACAAAGCATAAAAGCGACAGCGAGGTATGTCGTGGTCTGGGCCTAAGCAAGTGACGCAGTAAGAATTAAAGTCTCGGTGTGGTATTTGCTTTCCACAGGCAAGACAATTAACTTTTTTTTACATCGGTTAGAGCAAGAAAAAAGGATACTGAATGGGGGACTTAGCTTTAGAAGACTTCAGCTTCAGTTCAGAAAATGAAACTCCAGTAGCGGCCGACCGGTACTCGTGCGAACTGCTTCTGCTTCGGGCTCCTCTGCAAGAAAGACTGATGTAATGGCGTCAGCTGCCTTACTTTATACTATTGATGACCTGACATCAGTCCTGAAGTGACAGCAACCGACACTAAAATACTAAGCCTCTGGTATTCGGGCCAACTGAGGGCTACCCTCACAGCGATAACCCAAATGTGATGACTGCAACAGTGAAACATGAAGAACATTTTCCATCTGAATTTACGTCAGAAGAAACTTTCTCATCATTCTGTCCACATCTGCTTCAGTGAGGCTTCTGGATGAATGGGAAGAGGCAATGGAGGGAGAATATGCATCCTTCTAGGAATGGCAGTGACAGCCTAGAGGGAACTGGATCCATGAAAGATACACATCTTGTTCTTGGTAGATGTCTGGATTCTGAATGGGTTGGATCTGAGGAAATGGATCTGGTGTCTAAAGCTGTCAGATTTGAGGATTTTTCTGTGCGATCCAAAAAGTTTTCTGAGTCTTATTCCAAGGATTTGATGTCAGATCTGAAGAAGATTGTGAACAGCTAGTATGCTCCAAAGGCCTCTTTCTTTTCTCATGCCAGAAGATCTGACCTGCAGTTAGTGACTCTCCGAAGGCCAACAGAAGAAGGCCTTTGAGGATCAATTTATTTTTTCTATCTATGGGAGTTCTTGGATTAAATGCTTTACATATGGAGCATGGAGCCTGCAAACGCTCTGGTCCCAAGCAATAAACATCAAGACTATGAGAATCAGACAAAGGAATCTTATGTCCACATTTACTGCATTTTTTAAACCTTGACTGTTTATCTGCCATGATAACAGCCAAGTACAGTACCACACCAGACAGATAAAATTAAGGAGCAAGGAAAAGCACTACTACTAATTATAAAATGTTTAATAATTTTTTTTTTTTAAGAATCAGAAGAAAATTACAATACAGCTACCAGCAATGGCATTTAGAAAATATAGACCAAGAGTAATAGAAAAGGAGAATTACCAACTATGGTAATTAGAATTACTTGGAAGCGAGTAAGACAAACACCAACTACTAGCCTCGAGAAGAAAAACACTGATAAACAGTAAGGAGAGAAAAAAACAGCAAAGATTACCAGTGATGGCAATTAAGAAATTACCAGCGGTAAGTCAAAGGTAAAGGGAGGAAAACTATAAGATAGAAAAAAGAATAACAACATATTCTCACAACAGACACACTTGAGAGCTGCAGACCATGTTCGTTCACAATGGTGGTAAACAAGATCTGAGGAAAAAGGAGGACGGCTGTATCATGGGTAAGGAGGAGCTCAAGAGCTTGTAGTATCAACGAGCTGTGAAACAGCAGCAGAGTCAGATCTGAGGACTGGATCTGAACCCATATCTTGAGGAATGAATGAAAATTGACAGCATCAGATCAAATGTTAATCTGGGAAACCCTGTAAAGTCTGCCTTTTTGGGAGCTGAAGGTTGGGAGTCAGGACTGTTAGAGCCATCATTAAATACATTATGTGATGCCTTAAACCTCTTGAATCAGAGGCAACATGGGATATATGTAAATTACCCTTTAAGGATATCGGGTGTTTCAGCTAAATGGCAATTCTGAATGTTCATGACTTTTTTCTTTTACTTTTAAGTCTTTTTATGGACAATTTCAGGCCAATAAAGCCAAACCCCTCTAGCTGTGGGCATGCATATTTCTGCCTTCTTATGACATCATCGGCACAGCATAAGAGGAATGTTTGACTTTTGGAAACACTCTTATGCTGTGCTGATGATGTCATAAGAAGGCAGAAACATGCATGTCCACAGCTAGAGGGGCTTGGCTTTACTGGCCTGAAATTGTCCATAAAAAGACTTAAAAAGTAAAAGTAAAAGAAAAAAGTCATGGACATTCAGAATTGCCATTTAGCTGAAAAAAGTAGTTATGTACTCACCATAACGTTCCATCTGAGTAGTTATACTTCATTTTTCTGCAACCTGTGGGTATACGGATCTGTATCGGATCCGAGCCGGCAACTTTTTTTTTTCTAGCATCTGCTCCAAGCTCCGAGCACCTCCCCTTACCCATAATGCCCTATCATCTCCTATCTTCCCTCAGATCGAGTTTGCTGCAACTAAAAACATAAGCAACTCAACCCAATAAACCAATCCTGAAAAGACAGGACAAGGTCCGGGGGACGGAGGAAGGGAATGTTGCAGAAAAATTAAGTACAACTACTCAGATGGAACGTTATGGTGAATACATAACTTCTTTATCTGAAGTAGTTAACTTCATTTTATCTGCAACCTGCAGGACAGAGTCCCCAGCTACTCCGATCCTGGGAGGACCTTATGGAAGGATATTCCTGAGCACCGCAGAGCCAAAGGATGCTCTGCCCCTCAAAATCAGATCTAATTTGTAATGGGAAATGAAGGTATGTGAATTGGCTGAGGTTGCTGCTGCACAAATATCGTCCAAAGGCACCCCAGACCAAAACGCAGCAGAAGTCGCCATGGACCTGGCAGAGTGAGCCTTAACAATACCAGGAGGAGATGAACCTTTTGCTTTGTAGGCATGTGAAATACAAAAAGTGATCCATCTGGCCAAAGAAACTTTAGAAATAGCTTTTCCCATAAATGCTTTGGAAAAAGAAACAAACAATTGGTCAGTCTTGCAGAAAGACTTCATTCTATGAAGATAAAAATGAAGCTGTCTATGAACATCTAACAAATGGAGTTTGTATTCACCTTTATTTTGGAAGTTAGGAAAGAAAACGGGCAGATTAATGGACTGGTTTATGTTTGCTTCAGATGCCACTTTAGGTAAGAAGGAAGGGTTAGTATGGAGGGAGACCCTATCCTTATAGAAGACCAAATACGGAGGCACAGCAGACAGAGCTTGAAGCTCAGAAACCCTCCTAGCAGATAGTACAGTTTTGTACCTACCATAAATGTAGATGTTCGAGTGCTAATACAGCTGCAGTCATAACAGATGGGTTCTCCTGCCGTCAGGCGGGTCCTCGGTTGGCCAAATTCCAAAGTCTAGGTCCGGCGATATATATATATATATATATATATATATATATATATACACTATATAATCATGCAATGCAATATAATCAAAATTCCGTAGTTGCAAGCAAATACACCATAGAAGGATAACCCAATCAGGTTGTAAGATGAGGAGTTAGCCACTGGGTCTGTACCCAGAGGGGAAGGAGGGAGGGAAACCTGGACTGCAGCTGTATAAGCACTCGAACATCTACATTTATGGTAGGTACAAAACTGTACTTTGTTCATCATGCATACAGCTGCAGTCATAACAGATGGGTAGAATCCCAAAGCTACGCACAGGGTGGTTGGCACTAGGTGGAACTGGGAGGAGCCAGAATGCCCTGCAACACAGCAGTGGCAAAGCCTGCTCTAGTTTTGGAGTATAAAGGTAGGTGGTAGTGTTTAGTGAAGGTATGCACAGAACTCCAAGTGGCTGCCTCCAAAATATCTTTGGTAGGGACTCCTCTGAGGAAGGCTGCAGAGGTAGCTGTGGCCCTTGTGGAGTGGGATCTGATGCCTGCAGGTACAGATTTACCATGAAAGGAGTAACAAAACCGTATGCAGTGGCCTATCCATTTTGAAATTGTCTGTTTGGAAATTGGTTTCCCTTGAGCTCCTACAGCATAGGACACAAAGAGTTGTTCTGATTTCCTGAAAGGCTTTGTTCTGTCCAAATAGTAACGTAGCTGTCTATGGATGTCTAAGGAATGTAGCAGCCTTTCCCCTTTGTTTTGAGGATTGGGGTAAAAGGTAGGTAAGTGTATTGCCTGATTTAAAGCTACCCTGGATACTACCTTAGGCATAAATGATGGGTTGGTTCGTAGGGAAACCCTGTCCTGATGGAAGATGAGAAAGGGCTGCACAGCCATGAGGGCTTGTAGTTCGAGACCCTACGAGCTGAGGTAATGGCCAGAAGGAAAGCTGTTTTCCAGGACAAATATTGCAAATCTGTTGAGGCAGCTGGTTCAAAGGGAGGCAATGTTAATTTTTCTAGAATGTAATTAAGATCCCAGGCTGGTATTGGTTGTTTCCTTGGAGGTCTTATATTCTTAGCCCCTCTGAGGAACTGCCTTAAGAGTGGGTGAGAGAATAAGGGTGGATCAGTGTTGTATTCTGCAGAAATGGCTGAGGCATGGATTTTGATGGAGGAAAATGAAAGTCCACTGTTCAAGAGCTCAGCTAGATACTGTAATATCTGAGGCAAATTCAGTTTTCTAGGATCCTGGCCCTATTTCTCATTCCAAGCGCAAAACCGTTTCCATTTTGCGGAGTAAGCTTTTCTAGAAGATGGCCTTCTGGCCTCCAAAATGACATCCTGCACCTCCTTGGAGAGTAGGGTCTGTTGTGGTGTTAAGAAATTTTCCATGCAGCCAGATTGAGTGTTTTCAGTTGACTGTGAAGAGTTTTGTAGCTGTGCTGAGTCAGGAGAAGAGGCATTAGAGGTAGGGACCAGGGAGGAGAATGTGTTAAGCTCCTCAGGAGTGGGTACCAGTGTTGTCTTGGCCAGTCTGGAGCAATCAGTATCATCTTCGGTCTGTCTGCTCTTGCTTTCAAGAGCACCTTGGGCAGTAGAGACAAAGGTGGGAAGGCGTAAACTGTCCGTGCTGCCCAACTGAAAGAAAGGGCTCCACTCTCCAGGCCTTTGGATGAAATGTCCTTGAGCAGAATTTTGTCAATTGATGATTCCTGTGGGAGGCAAAGAGATCTAGGTCTGGCCTTCCCCACACTTGGATTATCTTTGTAAACACTTGAGGATGCAACTTCCATTCGTGCGGGTCTGTCATATTTCTGCTTAGATTGTCTGCCAGCGTGTTTTCCAAACCTGGCAGGTACTGTGCTTGAAGTTCGATTTGCCATTCCAGAGCCATGTTCCAAAGTGACATAGCCGGCCTGCACAGGGGGTATGAATGTGTTCCTCCTTGTTGGTTTATGTACCACATTACTGTGGTGTTGTCTGTTCTTATCAATAATTGCCCTGGATGCAGGAGGTCCTTGAAAGCTGTAATTGCATTTATCACTGCTAGCATTTCCTTTTGATTGATGTGAAGGTGCTTTTCCTTTTGGGACCATTTGCCCTGAATGCACCTGTTTGTCATGTGTACCCCCCAGGCGTAGTCTGAGGCGTCTGTTGTGATGACTTGATTTGCTTGAGGCTTGCAGAATGGTAGACCTGTGTTTGTTTGGCATGCTTGGGCCCACCATAGAAATTCCTTTGCAAACATGGAATTAGTGGTATTATTGTTTCCAAACTGTGGCTGTGTTGAGACCATAGGTTTTTTAGGTACCATTGAAGTTTCCTCATATGCAACTTTGCACATGGGATTAGAAGAATGCAAGATGCCATGAAGCCCAGAGCCTGCAGGACTTTCCTTGCAGTTAGCCTGGAACAATTTGCTAGCATCTTGAAGTACTGAGTTAGTTGCCCCTGTTTTTCTGGTGTAAGATAGGCCATCTGGGTGTTTGTGTCCAAGTTGGCACCCAGGAAAATTATTTTCTGAGATGGCGTTAGCCTGGATTTCTCTTTGTTGACTGTGTATCCCAGAGAATTCAATAACCGTGTTACATAAGCCAGATGTTCCAGAAGTATGTGTTTGCTGTCCGCTTGGATCAGGCAATCGTCCAAATAAGGGTAAATTTGTATCCCTTGAAGTCTGCAGTAAGCAATTACTGATGCCAGGCATTTCGTGAATACTCTGGGCGCAGTAGATAAGCTAAAGGGCAATGCAGAGAATTGATAGTGGATTGAACCTGCAAGAAATCTGAGGTATCTTCTGCAGCTTTGTCTGATTGGGACATGCAGGTATGCCTCCTTGAGGTCCAATGTTACCAGCCAAGACTCCTTGCCCAGCATGGGAAGAAGCTGCTGTAAGGTGAGCATCTTGAATTTTGGTACGAGTAGAAATGTGTTTAGGATGGATAAGTCCAAAATGGGTCTCCAATCGGTTCCCTTCCTTGGTACCAGAAATAGTCTGTAATAAAAACCTTGACCTTGTTCGTGAGTAGGTACCTCTTGAATAGCTTTCATGTCCATGAGCTTTGAAATTTGTATTTGAGCCTCTGCCCTTTGATTGTGTGGCAGGTTCGGCATGCCTCTCATTTTTGGAAGAGTGTGAAAATGAAATCTGTAGCCTCTGTTTATAATGTCCAGGATCCATTTGTCTTTTGTGACAATATGCCAATTTTTTGAAAATAATGCCAGCTTTCCTCCCAAGGGTGCTGCCACCTGAGCCTTGCTTGGCATGCAAAGGGGAAAGTCATTGGGTTTGTTTCCTGTATTGTTGTGCACTGTCTTCGCCACCTCTTGGTGCTGGAGATTGCCATTGTCTGCCTCTATATGATCCTTGAGATTGTCCTCTGCCCCTTGTGTGCCTGTATCTACCTCTTTGGGGCTTGTCCGTGGCTGGAAAGGACCAGCTTTTTGAAGGCCAATTTCTGCTAAAACGTGGTGGTTGTACCTGTAGAAAAGCTTTGACAGTTTGCATAGATTTAGCTTTTTCTTCCATTTTCCGTAGTATCTCCTCAGCATTAGTACCAAATAATACATCCTTTTGTAAAGGAGCATCTAGTAGTTTAGCTTTAACATGATCAGGCAAGGTTTGTTCCCTAAGCCAGGCATGTCTACAAATGACTGATCCTGTAACAGCAGCTCTACTTGAGGCCTCTAGAGCATCATAGCCACATTGTAAGGTGTGTTTACCCACTTGTTCTGCACTATGCATCATATCCTGCAACTCCTTCAAATCTGGTTGTTCAGGTTGTGACATTTTATTCCTTAATTGTGATAACAGAAACTGCTGATATTTAAGCATATGGAACTGACAATTTAAGGCCCTCATGGCTAGGGTGGCTGAGGTATATACCTTTTTCCCCACCTTTCTAAGGATCTAGACTCTCTCTCGGAAGGTAATGGATTCTTAGCAGTAGAGGCCTTCATTCCCTTGGGGCCTTGAGAAATGGTTTCAGGGTCAGCATTATGGCTTTTGTAAAGAAATTGGTGTGAGTTAGGAACTCTGTAGTACCTATCAGGCTTGACTGGGGCAGAAGGCAGGGAATCCGTATTAAGGCAAGCCTCTGAGTAAACATCATCAAGTATGTCCAAGACAGGAGGTATCGCCAGAGGTCTGTGCTGAGGTAGCAAATGAAATTCCCTAAGCCTTTTCTTGGAATCTGAAAAATCTTGGCCTTCCCAGTGGAAGTGTTCCCTCAAGGTATGCAAGGTTTCCCGAAGAAAAATCCTCTGGGGATACAGAAGGAATGGACTGCTCTGCATCAGAATCTTCAAAAGGGGAGTACGAGTGTTCCTCTTCATCAGAATGTTCTGAAATAATGGAGCCCTGGTCAGAAGAGGGAGAATCTTCCTCCACTCTGGGTCTCTTGTCCGGAGGGGGTTGGGAACCCCTGATAAGAGAAATTAAATCCTCAGCCATTTTGAGCATCTGCTTTTTAGGCATGGGACCTGGAGATGGGCCCTGTGCAACAGGCCTCTTGGAATGCATGGCTGATTTAGACTTAGTAAAGGCCTTTATGGAAAAGGAAGATGAAGGTCTGAAGACACCATGGGTGGAAGTGGACCTGTCCACATTAAGAGGCTCAACACTCACAGTGGCTTCGGTAGCTGTAGTCAGGGTATGGGCCGAGGAACCTGCGGTCTCGGTTACAGAAGACACCGCCAGAGAAGTGTCGTCGGTAGTCAGGGACTGCGTAGGTGCCTCGCTGATAACCGGACCACATGTAGCCGGTTTTGGCGTGGTGTCGGTGGAGACCGCGGACCTCGCGTGTCTGTCTTTGTCCTTGCGTTTTTTGGACAAAACAGTAGTCGGAGTCTCCGACGACATTTTGTAATTAAAAGCTTTACCAAAAAAGTGCTGGGCGAACTCCGCCCGATGTTTAATAGTGCGTTTATTGAAAGTAGCACAAAAGCGACAGCCCGAGACGTCGTGGTCTGGGCCTAAACAAGGTATACAGAGGGAATGGAAATCCTTATGTGGTATTTGCTTCCCACAAGAAATACAATTGTTAACTTTGTCTGACATCGGTCTGAGGCAAGAAAAGTTTCAACGGGTACTTAGCTTTAAAGAAGACTTTGGTTTCCAAATTTTCGTAATTTCAGGAGCTGGCCGACCGGCACTTGCGAACTGCTTCTGCTTCGGGCACCGCGTGGCAAAAAAGACTGGAGAAAATGGCGTCGGCTGTGTCTTATGTACCCCTGTCACACTGATGCCAGGAAAGAAAGCGACGACAACTGACGCCGGACCTAGACTTTGGAATTCGGCCGACCGAGGACCCGCCTGACGGCAGGAGAACCCATCTGTTATGACTGCAGCTGTATGCACGATGAACATGTAATGGCGACTAGGAAAGCGGTCTTCCAGGACAAAACTTTCAAGTCCACCGAAGCTGCAGGTTTGAAAGAAGGAGCCACCAATGCCTGTAAAACAAAAGTAAGGTCCCAAGGAGGCACTGAATCCTTGACAGGCGGCCGTAACAGAAAAGTACCTTTAAGAAAAGCTTACACAGCCTAGAGGAGGCTAAGGCCATGTTGTCTTCACCAACGTGAAAAGTGGAAATGGCTACCAATTGTACTTTCACTGTGGAGGAACTAGCTCCTTGCTGAAAGATACCAGACAGGAAGTCCAACACCGCTGGAACAGGGGTTGTAAAGGGATCTATATTTCTCTGAGAGGCACAAATGGAAAAGCGCTTCCATTTACTGCAATAAAGTTTCCTAGTGGAGTCTTTAAGAGAAGCCACCAGAATGGATTTTACCGGGGATGAAAGACCGGAAGTCCTGGCAATTAACGGAACTGGAGCAACCAGGCTGTCAGCTTGAGGCTGCCCAGATCGGGCGGACGTGCCCCCGATGGATGGTAGATTAGATCCGGGCAGGGATCCAGAACCCACAGGGGAGCTAAGAGATGAGACCAAAGGAATGGGAAACAAACCTGATGAGGCCAGAACGGGACAATGAGGATCACTTTGCACCGTAGCCGGCAAGCTTTCTGAAGAAACTTCGGAATGAGTGACAATGGTGGATAAGCATACAGAAGCCCAGGGGGCCAAGCATGGACTAGAGCGTCTCTGGGGACCTCCCCTGGTGAGAGAATCAGAGCAAATAACTCACTGCACTTCATGTTGGAAGGAGATGCGAAGAGATCGCAGCAAGGCTGACCCCATGCAAGGAAAATCTCCTCCGCTACTGACCGATTCAGAGACCACTCGTATGGCATCAGAATGGCCCGATTCAATCTGTCCACTAAAATGTTGGAGCACCTCGGGATGTGCGTTGCTATCAGAAACCGACCAGTGGAAATCGCCCATTCCCACACTCTCATGGCCTAGGGGGTAGGATCTGGTTCCCCCCTGCTTGTTGATATACCAGACAACCGACATGTTGTCTGACTGAAATGCAATCAATCCGAGAGGGAGGACTGTGTGGAAGGCTTCCAACGCTAAAAGCACTGCCCTCATGTCTAGAACATTTATGTGCAACTTGGTCTCTGACTGGGTCCATGTGCCTTGGACTGTCTTTCCCAAACAGTGTGCCCCCCCCACTCGAGTTGGGAGGCGTCCGTGGTCACTGTGGCTTGGACTGGAGATGACACAAAGGGACGTCCTTTTGATATCTCCAGTGAACTTAACCACCAAAGAAGAGACATCCTGCAGACGTGACTGATCTTGATCGGAAATTCCATGGGCATGTCTAGACCATTGGTCAGCCCGCATGTGAAGGCACGCACAAGGGAGAATCAATATGGCGGCAGCCATGGAGCCCAGAGCACCTCGCTCGCCTTTGGAGACTTGGAATTCGCTATCTGAGCTATGTGGCACCTGAGGTGTAGGATCCTGTCTGGAGTTAAGAATACCTTCATCTGGAAAGTGTCTAGCCATGCCCCAGTAAAGTCTAGAACTTGTACTGGTTGCAGATGGGATTTGTGAACATAGACTGTAATTCCCAGTAGATCTGCCAACCGAATGAAATAATCTCTGGACAGACACAAGTGATGCTTGTTGGGCGCAGCGAAAAGCCAGTCGTCCACATATAGAAACACCTGAAAACCCTGAAGCCTCAGGTAAGCTGCTACAACTTGCCATTACCTTGGTGAACACCCTGGGGGCTGTGGTGACACCAAAGGGTAGGGCTCTGAACTGAAAATGACTGGCTCCCAGCCGGAAGCACAGAAACCTCCTGGAGCTTCTGTGTATTTTGATGTGGTAAGCATCCTGGAGGTCTAACGAGCACATCCAGTCACACTCTCGGAGATAAGGTAGAATGGACTGTAAGGTGACCATCCGGAATTTCTGTTTGGCTACTGACAGATTTAATGTTGACAGGTCTAGGATGGGCCTGAGGTCCCCTGTCTTTTTTGGCACCAAAAAGAACCTTGAGTAGACGCCTAATCCGGACTGATCGGGGTGGGGGGGGGGGGGGACCTGTTCGATGGCTCATTTGAGAAGCAGCTTTGAAACCTCTAGAGCTGCGGCCTCCCTGTGAGTGGGTGGAACACCCGGGAGGTGTTTTGTAATATTTGGAGGGGCAACAAATGGGATAGAGTAACCTCTGGATATTATCTGTAAAACCCAGCGATCTGTCATAATGGACTCCCATGCCGCTGGGTGTAAGGACAATCATTCCCCGACTGCCTCCAGAGTAGGACAATCAGGCAACTCCTCAGGGCTGCTGACTGGGTCTATCAGAAAAGGGTTCCCTAGATCCGAATTCCTGGGACCCCCTCTACCTCTGGGTTTACGTCAATCCTGTCCTCCTCTGCCTCTGAGGGAATAGTTGTCCTGAGAATCCCGGGAAAGCTGAGATTTTCGGAACCACATCTTCTTCTGCCCTCTTTGATTCCTAAAGAAGGACCGCTGAGGGTTAGAGAAGCGGATTCCGATGACAGACAAAGTCTTCCCATCCTTTTCGCTCTGGACAAGTGTGTCACGTACTGTCTTCCCAAAAAGGGAAGAACTGTCGTAGGGAGCATTGATAAACGACACCATGACAGGGTACGTGAACTGACACACCCTGAGCCAGGCATGACGACTCATGGCTATGACTGTCCCAGCCACCCTAGCTGCGCCTTCCGTGGCATGGGAAAGGAATTGCATTGACGTGTTTGAGACTGACTTCAGAGTAGACATTTTCGCCGAGAACAACTGTCCTGTGGCGATAAAGACTCTGGAGACGACTCAGCGAATTCCGAAGCAAGGTCTTGCTAAAGCCGAATCACATGGGCCAAATAATTCAGCACACGGATAGAAAAGGTCGCTGCGGAGTAGACACGCTTCCCAAACCTATCCACTGACCTGGACTCCTTGTCTGGCGGGTGGACTGAGGAAGTCTCCTGAGCTAGTTCCTTCTTTGTGGCCGCTGCAACCAACATAGCATCAACTGGGGCTCCTTTCGACCAAGGTTGTCTGTCAGAAGGGGGAGATAAAACCTTGTCAAGGCGTTTGGGGATGGGCTCTTCGGTGTCAGGCTCCTTCCATGCCCTTGTGGTGATGAGGTCAACCAAGTGGTCTGCTGGTGGGGACACCCAGGAAGTAGATGGGCCCATGCCAAAGGCCTCCAGGACACTGACTCATCCCCAGAAGGTTTTGGGGCTGACCAACCTCCCCTCTGGAGAAGGATCGCCATAATTTCTCCGAAGGAGACGTCTTCGGGAGGTGACCTGGGGGAACCTTCTCCATCTAAGTCAGTGTCCGTAGAGAGGGACTCGAGGGAGTCCAAGTGCCTCCTTTTGCACTTGCGCTTACAGTGACCCTCTTCAGTGGGACTTTCAGAAGGGGATTCGTGAGCTGCAGGGGTTTCCTCAGGGAAATTAACCTGGGGATCCTCTGACATGGGCTGTCCCTGAGACAGGATGAAGCGAGTCGTCGCCAAATCCAGGGGGGCCTGGGTGGTATCCGAGAGGATGGGCTGGGGTCTCAATCCCTGGGAGAGAACCCTCTCCACCACTTCGAAGGCCGAGGGAGAAGCCCTCCCCGGATCCGAAGCGGGGACCGGAGTCGAAGCCAGGATAGCCTGAGGTTTGAGGGAATGGATCGGATCCGAAAAGGTCGGAGCCGAAGAATCCATATCCTGGGTCCGACTCCCTGTCCGCGGCTCCGAGAGTCACTCGGATCTGAACAAGTCGGATCCGAGGAACTCAAGGTAATAGCAGGAGTCGAGGTTGGAGGAACCGTCAGCGCTGAGCTACCAGCCCCGAAGCACGGATAGTGGAAGGAGAGATGGGCGGAAAAGAGGCATGGAGGTCCCCCCTCCAGAGGGAGAGGGGCCTGGCAAGACTCCCATTTGAATTTGGGTCTGAATAAATCTCTGCATCATCCTGTCCATGTCCGATAGGCTCCGAGTTGACCTCGAAGAGGCCACCTACTCGGATCTGGCTGGTCTGTGCAATGTGGAGGAAGGCCTCGGGTCTGAATGTTCAAATGGCTCCGGTGAAAAACGAGGAGACCAGAGCCGTGGAGAAACAGGCCTCATGGTCTTAGAAGGGGGACTGAAAAAGTGCTCCCTGTCTGGGGATCTCTTACGATGTCTGTCCTTCTTCTTCTCCCTTTCCTCTCTGCGCCTTTATTTATCTTTTCCTTTCTCTTTTTCTTTGTCAGCCACGCTGACTGAAGATTTGTCTTTAGAAGACTCATCACCAGAAGAAGAGGGAGGTTGAGTCCCTGTCTGGGTAGGGGGTTGAACACTAGAGACTGAGGCCGAGGCAGATTCTAGCATGGCAGCAGGGAGAAGGCCTTTGGCAACTAGCTTGGCCTTCTGATCCCCAAGGGCCCTCGGGTTAAAACCAGAACAGATAGCACATTGAGTGGACAAATGTGCCACTCCCAAGCAAATTACACAGAGTGTGACCATCAGCAGGGGAGAGCTTATGGCCACACACTGTATATTTTTTGAAGACAGGCTTCGGCTGATCAGCCATAGTCCTGCACCTAAAGGTACAACCACTATCTATCCAAACAACCAGACACAACCACAGGTAGGGGAAGGGCAGTCCTAACTACTACTCTCTACAAAACTTTTTTTTTTTTTTTAAACAGAGACGACCAAGCGAGGCACTACACAAGGGGAGGAAGGGAAAAAATTCACTCAAGCACACCTAGATACCAGGAAAAATACCACTTACTATCCCTGAGCTCAGAGCAAAGGAGACCACGACGTACACTACTGGCATGGCAAACGAGATCTGAGGGAAGATAGGAGATGGTAGGGTGTTATGGGTAAGGGGAGGAGCTCGGAGCAGATGCTAGAAAAAAAAAAAAAAGTTGCCGGCTCGGATCCGATACGGATCCGTATACTCACAGGTTGCAGATAAAATGAAGTTAACTACTTCAGATCACCTGATATCCTTAAAGGGTAATTTACATATATCCCATGTTGCCTCTGATTCAAGAGGTTTAACGTATCACACAGTGGAAATTCTGGCTTTGCGAGATTTTTCTTTTTGTTTTTAACCAATTGGTTTTCCTGTGTGACCTTTTTAAACATTGTTTTAGCCAACATTAAATACATCCTCTAGGGCTGGCACAATAGGAGGTATGGGAGTGTAATGAGGCATATCTACTTGTTGTTGTGTCTTTTGGCTTTTCCAGGTTAGGGGTCGCCACAGTAGAACTCCGGTCCGCTAATGATTGGCAGTAGATTTTTATGTGCTGAGTTGCCGGCCCTGACGCACAACCTTCAACGTAGGTACGCCCATTCAAGCATGTCTCCACACAGAAGACGCTCTAGCTGAGAATCGAACAGGACGTCTTAATGTGAGGCGACAACGCTACCGCAGCACCACCACCGCAGTCTAACGTATCAAATTATCTCATCAATTCAGGGGGAACAAGAACATGTTCCTACAAAAATACCTCAGTCATTCTGACTATTGTATGGGAAAGGAAAGTTCCTCTAACGGAGATGGTGAGGACCCCAGATTTCCTCTGAATTAGAGAAATGGACTCGAGAATCTGCAGGAGAAGCCCTGTCTCTGCTGATGTCAGAATCCTCTGACAGATTTTCCTCAGTAATTTCTCTGCTGATCTCATTCTCAGGTAAGGATTTTTGAGTCTCAGGATTAACAGCCTGTAATAATTGTCTGGTTACGGTTAGAAAATCACCTTTCCTAACAGACTCCACATCTTCAGCTGAAAATGTTTTTTTAATTGCATGAAAAACTTTTGATAAAGACCAAAGTGAAAAAGGGACTTGTGCCCCATCTATAAGTCTCTTTCCCCAGCTACCCTGAGCAACATCTCCCAGATATAGAGAAGATGGTTCTCCCATGCCCGTATCGGACACTGGAACAGCTGATAAGGATGAGACTGACCCCCCATGAACTACATCAGAGAAAGCCAGAGAGGTGAAGGAGTGGTCTGACGAATGATATATACCCAATACAGATTCCCCACTATCAGCTGAAGCACTGACTGAGCCCACAGTGTCACCAAAGGCACTTTGGTAAGTTATTTTTTCTTTCTAGGTAGAGAGAGAGTGATGGAGCAGGAGTAGTGTGGCAAGTATCTGTGCGTAAATGAGAAAAAGGTCTCAAAGGTGTTAGGCTTTGCTGGAACGAGTCGGTCACAAGGTAAGTTGTTAGAAAGTGTTCATAAACAGCACACTTGCACTGAAGTACACAGTCCCCTATCACAATAATGAACCAGATGCACACTATAAATGTCAGAAACCCTTTAAAAAAGAAAAGCAGACTGTTAGAAAAAGTACAGTTGTGTACCTACCATAAATGTAGATGTTCGAGTGTATTCACTGTTGCAGTCATTACAATTGGGTAATCCTGCTGGCAGGCTACCCGCAGTCGGCCTGAATTCCAAAGTCCTGGTCCGGTGTCAGTTGTTGTTGCCTCTTCCCTGACGACAGTGCACCAGGGGTATAAAAGGATGCAGCCAACGCCATTTTCTTCAGTTTTTCTTGCCCCAGATGTCAGGTGCCCCCAAAAGGGTAGGCTAAAACACATTGCTTACAAAAGCATGCACTAAAATAAACAATACCTTCATCTACAAGCAAATACACCACATAGGTTGTATAGGAGAGAGAAGTACAGATAAGTCCCAGCAAAGAGAGGGGGATGGTGGGTGGGTAACCTGGACTGCAACAGTGAATACACTCGAACATCTACATTTATGGTAGTTACACAACTGTACTATGTTCATCGTGTTTCACTGTTGCAGTCATTACACTTGGGTTGAATCCCAAAGCTGAAGTTGGGTGGCTGGGTCTAAACAGAATTAGGAGTGGCTACAAGGTCCTGCAGAACTGCAGTGGCAAAGCCTGCTCTGGATTTAGAGTAAAGAGGTAAGTGGTAGTGCTTAGTAAAAGTGTGCACTGAAGTCCAAGTTGCAGCCTCCAAAATATCCTTGGTTGGTACTCCTCTGAGGAAGGCTGCTGAGGTGGCTGCTGCCTTGGTAGAATGTGGTCTAATGCCCTTAGGCACTGACTTGCCATGTTGTGAATAGCAGAAACGAATGCAGTGTCCTATCCATTTTGAAATAGTCTGCTTTGAGATAGCCTTTCCTTGTGATCCTGCAGCATATGCCACTAAAAGTTGATCAGTCTTTCTGAAAGCTTTAGTTTTGTCCAAGTAGAAGCGTAGCTGTCTGTGCATGTCCAAAGACTGCAGAAGTCTCTCCCCTTTATTCTGTGGGTTTGGGAAAAAAGTAGGCAAATGAATATTTTGGTTAAGAGCCACACTGGACACCACCTTAGGCATAAATGTTGGATTTCTCCTTAGAAAAACCCTGTCCTGATGGAAGATAATAAAAGGTTCCACAGCCATTAATGCCTGCAACTCTGAGACTGTTCTTGCTGAAGTTATTGCTAGGAGCAGAGCTGTTTTCCATGATATGAATTTTATCTCAGCTGTATTGGCTGGCTCGAAAGGAGGCTGTGTGAGTTTTTTCCAAGACAAAATTGAGGTCCCATGCAGGTATTGGTGCTCTCCTTGGAGGTCTTATATTTTTGGCCCCCCTGAGGAACTGCCTAAGCAATCGATGTGAAAAAATAGGTGGGTCTGCATTGTAATGAGATGAAATGGCAGAGGCATGGATCTTAATTGATAAGCAGGATAGGCCTTTGTCCAGCATCTCAGTTAGATATTGTAAAATCTGAGGCATATTTGTGACAAACGTGTCAATTCCTTGTGCCTGGTTCCAAGCACAGAATCTCTTCCATTTTTCTGCATAAGATTTTCTGGTACTGGTCCTCCTGGGCTCCAAAATAAAGTCCATAACCGCTTTAGAGAGAGGTGTATTCTGAATGCTTACATCATCCGCCATGCAGCCAAATTTAGGGTTCTGAGTTGGCTGTGCAGGATCTGATTGTTTTGTTGGGTCAGTAAATGAGGAGTTTGAGGCAATGTCCAGGCTGGGCCTTGGGACAAGCTCCTTAGGATTGGGTACCAGTGTTGGCATGGCCAATCTGGGGCAATTAGTATAATATGTGGCTTCTCTTGTCTGACATTTAGGAGTACCTTGGGGAGGAGAGGCAGTGGAGGAAAGGCATATACTGTAAGGTTGTTCCAGCTGAATGACAAGGCATCCACTTTCCATGCTTGTTTGTGATAAGTCCTTGTGCAGAATCTCTGAAGTTGTCAGTTGTGAGGGGAGGCAAAAAGATCTATGTCTGGGCATCCCCATTTCCTTGTTATCATGATGAAGATGTGTGGATCTAGTTTCCACTCGTGAGGATCCATGAGGTTTCTGCTTAGTTCGTCTGCCAGAGCATTTGTTTTTCCTGGCAGAAATTGTGCTTGCAGGTGTACTTGATAGGTCAATGCTGTGTTCCACAAAATCATGGCTTGTCTGCAGAGGGGGTAGGAATGTGTGCCCCCCTGCTTGTTTATGTACCACATAACTGTGGTGTTGTCCGTCTTTATCAGCAGCTGTCCTGGATGAAGTAGGTCCTTGAAGGCTGTCAGGGCATTTTGTACAGCTAGCATCTCTTTTTGATTGATGTGAAGATGCCTTTGGCTTGGGGGCCATGTGGGCCCCCCAAGCATAATCTGATGCGTCTGTTCTTAGTGCTTGCCTGGCTGTAGGTAAAGTGAATGGCTGTCCCTTGTTGTGGTGACAGGCCTGTGCCCACCATCGAAACTCCTGTTGCAGGCAGGGAATGAGTGAAATTAATGATTCCAGGCTGTGGCAATGTTGAGTCCAAACACTTTTTAGATACCATTGTAGTTTCCTCATATGCAGTCTTGCATATGGAATTAGCAGAATGCAGGAAACCATGTAGCCCAGAGCCTGCAAAATTTTTCTTGCAGATAACTGGGTCTTTGTTGCCATGCTTTTGAAGTAAGAAGTCAGTTGTCTTTGTTTGTCTGGCGTGAGATAAGTCATCTGGGCAGCTGTATTTAAGTTTGCTCCCAGGAATATTATCTCTTGAGAGGGTACTAGATTTGATTTCTTTTCGTTTACTGTATACCCTAGGCAAATTAGTAATCTTTTTACAAACGCCAGATGCTTTAGTAGAATGTATTTGGTCTCTGCTTGAATAAGGCAGTCGTCCAATTAGGGATATATTTGAATTCCTCTTTGCCGGCAAAATGCAATTACTGGTGCCAGGCATTTTGTGAAGACTCTGGGCGCAGTAGATAAGCCAAAAGGCAGTGCAGAGAATTGGTAGTGCATTGAGCCAGCTATGAATCTGAGGTATCTTCTGCAAGACTGTTTGATTGGGACATGCAGGTATGCCTCTTTGAGGTCCAAAGTTACAAGCCAAGCCTTCTTGCCCAGCATGGGCAGAAGCTGTTGCAGAGTCAACATTTTGAATTTCGGAACGTCCAGACAAGTATTTAGAATAGACAGGTTCAGAATTGGTCTCCATGCTTTGTCCTTTCTTGGTACTAAGAAAAGTCTTGAGTAGAATCCTTGTCCCTGCTCTTGTTGTGGCACTGGTTGAATGGCCCTCATGTCCATGAGAGATGAAACTTGTTTTTGTGCCTATGCCCACTGATTGTGTGGCAGGTCTGGCATACCTTTTGCCTTTGGAAGGGTGTGAAAGTGGAACCTGTAGCCTTGAGAGACTATATTTAAGACCCATTTGTCCTGGGTCATCGTGTGCCAATTTTGTGAAAAAAAGTGCTAGCTTTCCCCCTAAGGGTGCTGCCAAAAGATAAGTGCTTGGCATTGGCAGAAGGAAGTCATTGGGGCTGTTTCCTATATGGCTGTGATTTGTCTTCTTTGCTTTTGGAGGTAGAAGCACCCCATTGTTTGGGCCTGTATGAGCCCAGGGGCTATTGTCTGCCTCTAGGGCGTCTGTATCTGCCTCTTTGTGGCCTGTCTGACACCCAATTCTTAGAAGGCCAGTTCCTGCTAAATCTGGGTGGCTGTATCTGTAAGAAATCCTTCACTGTCTGCATAGATTTAGCTTTATCCTCCATTTTCTTCAACACCTCTTCTGCCTTAACACCAAACAAAGTATCATGCTGTAATGGAGCATCCAATAATTTTGCTTTAACATGATCAGGCAGAGTCTGTTCCTTTAACCAAGCATGCCTTCTAATAACAGAACCTGTTACAGCGGCTCTGCAAGAGGCCTCCAGCGAATCATAACCACATTGCAAAGTATGTTTTCCCACTTGTTCAGCTGCATGCAATAAATCCTGCAATTCCTTGTTTTCAGAACATTCAGAATTTGTCAACATTTTCTGTTTTAACAGAGACATTAAGTATTGCTGATATTTAAGCATATGAAACTGACAATTTAAAGCCCTTACAGCCAAGGTAGCAGAAGTGTAAACTTTTTTCCCCATCTGTCCAGTGCCCTAGAATCTCTATCTGAGGGGACAGGGTTTTTTGCAGTAGCAGCCTTGACCCCTTTGGGACCCTGAGAAATAGTTTCTGGGTCAGCAGCAGGGTTTTTATATAGAAATTTATGAGAATCTGGAACCCTGTAGTATCTGTCTGGCTTAACAGGTGCAGGAGGTAAAGAGTCAGGAGACAGGCCTGACTCTGAAAATACATCATCTACAATGTCTAGAACAGGTGGAATAGCAAGAGGTCTGTGCTGAGGTAGTAGAAGAAAGTCTCTGAGCCTTTTCTTAGAATCTGAATAATCTTGGCTCTCCCAGTGGAACTGCTCCCTCATGGTATGCAGGGTTTCCCCAAAAGAGTAATCCTCAGGAGGAGAAGCTGAAGGAATAGATTCTTCAGCATCAGAATCCTCATAGGGAGGAATAGAGTATCCCTGTTCTGAAAAGGTCAGAGGAAATGGAAATCTAATCAGAGGAATCATATTCAGTATCTTGCCTAGGCCTCTTATCAGGAGGGGGATGGGAACCCAAGTAATTAGGTCTTCAGCCATTTTGAGCATCTGTTTCTTAGGCATGGAAGTCTGTCCTGGAGAATGCTGTACTTGTTTCCTTGTCTTTAAAACTGTTCTAGTCTTTGTCTTTAATGCTGAAGTTGGCTTGATATAAAGCTGTGTAGGTCTGAAAACACCCTCAGAAGCCGATGCCTGCTCAGCAGCTCCGGACCCATCTGAGGGATTAGTTTCCGAAGGCCCAATACCTTGAGTATCCAGAGGCCTAGCTGTCTCCACGTGGGAGTCGGAGGCAACCTGTGGCTCTGAGGTAGCGGGTGTTAGGAGCTGCGAAAGCGCCTCACTGAGAACCGGCGACTGGCCTAAAAGAGGCTTCGTCTGTTTTGGACCTCGGATGCCTGTCCTTTTCTTTTTCCTTGCGCTTGTTATGAATTCTGGTCGTCAGTTCTTCCGACGGCATTATATAGTTAAACCTTCGGCCAAAGTAATGAAAAGCAAAATCATACCGACGCTTAATAGTGCATTGGTTAAATATAGCACAAAACCGACAACTAGCTATGTCGTGGTCAGGGCCTAGGCAAGGAACACAGTAAGAATGAAAATCCTTATGAGGTATTTGCTTCCCACAAGAAATACAATTGTTAACTTTTTCTGACATCGGTCTGGAGCAAGAAAAAAGTTTCCCCAATGGGGTACTTAGCTTTATAGAAGACTTCGGATCTGAAATTCAATTTTGAAAATCTCAGGAGTCGGCTGACTGGCACTTACTGCTTTTGCTTCGGGCACCTCACGGCAAGAAAGACAGAAGAAAATGGGGTCGGCTGCATCTTTTATACCCCTGGTGCACTGACGTCAGGGAAGAGGCGACAGCAACCGACGCCGGACCAGGACTTTGGAATTCAGGCCAACTGCGGGTAGCCTGCCAGCAGGATAACCCAAGTGTAATGACTGCAACAGTGAAACACGATGAACATCTGCAGGTATATCATTAAAAAATGTACAAAAATTACTGGCATACCCCATATAAATACCTGCCAATCCAAAAAACACTTCCCGACTCAAAAACAGTAGTCCCTGACAGGAAGCTTCCAATATTAAAAAGAAAATACTGGGTTTTTTTAAAGGGGAAATACTGCTTAAAGCACTAAACTAAAAAATACAATTTCTCATAAAGGGTAATACATCTGTGTGGAAAGGTTGTCCACCACGAACTTACCTGCCAGAAATTAAGCTAAAAGCCAGCTGCTGTTCCTGTTAAGCCTCTGAGCTGTTTCATCACAAGGTGGCAAGAAAGTACTGAAGAAAGCTTCACTGTAACTATTGATTTCCATTCACAAGGCTGACCAATCCCCAAGTAATAGTGAACGTGTAGGTGACAGCCAGAGCTTTTGGAAGTTAGCTTCTGCAGTAGTGAGAATCGTTATTTATTTGACATTTGTTTACCGGGAAAATCTGACTGGGTATGAGCTCATTTTCTGTGGAGGCCCAGGGAGAAAAGCTCCACAGTACACATTAGATAAAATTAAAAAACTGAACAATGGTTACAAATATTAAGACAATGACAAAGTATACAATATGTGAATACAATAAAAGAAAAATAATCAAAATATAAGACAAGCAATGAAGCTAACCATACATTATATACAAGAGAGTTCCTAACATACATGTTACATAATGATGCATGAAAAATATATAACAGAATAAGTAATAGGTCGTAAAAGCCATATACTTTTTCTTGCAGGAGAACTACAAAGTAAATTTCAGTCATAATTTCTGGGATAGACAAAGGTTAATGTAAGAGTATAAAGAAAGGATATTAGAATGTTAAGGAACTAAAGAGATGTGAGGCTAGAAAGTAGGAAAAGCAGGAAGGGAAGTAAAATATATCAAGAGAAAGAAAATTAATAGTGGGGAAGAAGGGAACAGAAAAGAGTACGAAGATGGTAAGGAGCATGGGCAGATCCAATTATTGGTTAGATGTTCTTTCAGCCTAGACTTGAAGGAATAGTAGTGGGGTACAAGTCTGATTGCTTCTGGAATGCAATTCCATGATATGGTAACATAGTGAGAGTACAGACTAACAGTTAGATTTTTGAGGTTTGTAAATAGATAGTAGCTACTTGCGACAGGAGTGCAGGTCACAAGATGGAATATAGTGTTGAAGTAGTGACGAAGTTTGCGAAAATGAGTTGTAGTACAGTAATTTGTGAGTTAATGTTAGGTGATTAAAGGTGAGAAGGTGGGGTAGTTTGAGCCAATTTAGGCACTTGACAGCATAGCAATGGTGAGAGTAGTGGGCTTCCCTGTGGCAAATTTAGCTATTTTTTATAACATTGACTAAGTTTTGCTTTGAGAGAAGAGTGAAAAAGAAGTTATGTTCTTACCATAACATTCCATCTGTGTTATTGATCTTCATTCATTCTTGGCGAATAGGACTTGGTTCCGATCCTTGGAACTGGCTCGGTCGTTATACAGCTTGCGTCAGCCAAAAAAAACTCTTGAGCTAAGACTCTACCCACAAAGCCCTTCTCTATTACCTCAGATAGAGTTTTCAGCCAAAGTATACAAAAACAGCTGAAGCCATGTCGAATGTGAAACCTAGAAGCTCCAGTGTCCAATCCTCCAGGAGTCTATAGCAGAGAGTAGGAGGGTGGGATGTCAAAAATGAATGAAGTTAGATAACACAGATGGAACGATATGGTAAGAATATAACTTCTTATCTGATGTTGTCAATCTTCATTCATTCTTGATGAATGGGACACAGTCCCCAGCTACTTTAGGTTCTGGATGGCCCTATGGAAGGATATTTCTGAGCATCAATGAGCCAAAAGATGCTCTTCCCCTGGAGACCAAATACAATTTGCAATGAGTGATAAAGGTATGGGGAGTAGCCCATATTGCGGCTGCAAATATTTCTTCCATGGATGCCTTGGAATGGAAAACAGCTGATGTGGCTACAGATCTGGTGAAATGCGCTTTAACAGATGCAGGTAACTTGCGGTTATTATGACTGTAAATGAAAGTAACACAATCTCCAAGCCATTTTGATAAGGTAACTTTCGAGACAGGTTTACACAAAGCTGTTGCCGATACCAGTATGCTGTGTGTTTTTGGAGCAACCCCATTAAAGGAGTTCTAATTTTTCACCCTTTTTGTGCTGGACCTTTTTGTTCTTTACACAAAGTTGAACCTGAAAAAGACACAAATAATTGATCTGATTTTCTAGACTGCTTGGTTCTGTCACGCTAGAAATGTAACGGTCTGTGAACATCTAGTAAATGCAAGCAATATTCACCTTTATTTGAGAAATTGTGGAAGAAGACAGGCAAATTGATGGTCTGATTGATATTAGATTTTGAGACCACCTTAGGTAAAAAGAAGGGTTGGTTCTCAACAAAACCCTAGCCTTATGAAAAATCAGATAAGGAAGTTCCACACAAAATGCTTTTAATTCAGAAACTCTCTTGGCAGAAGTAATGGTCACCAGAAAAAAGAGTTTTCCATGATAGGAACTTAAGATTGCAAGCAGCTGCTGACTCAAAAGGCTGGTGAACTAAAGATTGTAACACTAGGGTCAAATCCCATGGAGCTACAGGATCCTTAAATGGGGGCTTTAGACGTAAGGTGCCTTTAAGAAAAACTGCATAAATGGTGGGAAATTAAGGAATGATCACCAAATCCATTGTGGAAATTGGAAATGGCTGCTAAATGAACTTTGATGGTGGAAGCAGAAGCTCCTTGATCAAAAAGTGAAGACAAAAATTACTGTCAAAAGGTGCTGAAAAGGGATCTAAATTATTTGTATGGGCCCAAATTGAAAATCTCTTCCATTTGCTAAGATGGACTTTTCTGGTGTACGGTTTATGAGAAGCGAGAAGAATTTTTTGCATTGAAGAAGGTAAGTTGCTCTGCCTGGCAATTAATGGAATTGGAGATACCAATCTGTCAGCTTGAGACTGTGAAGGATGGGACGCACTAATCCCTGCGGATGAAACAGCTGGTCTGGAACTGGATCTAGAATCCAAGGAAGGTGAATCAGGTGAGGCCAAAGGAAGGGGAACCAGACTTGATAGGGCCAATACGGTGCAATGAGGATCACTCTCAACCTTTGGCCTTTTTTCAAGAACAGGGGAATAAGAAGGAAAGGGGGAAAGGCATAAAGTAGTCCTGGGGGCCAATCGAGGATGAGTGCATCTCTTGGGACTCCCCCTGTGGGGGAATTAAGGCAAAACAGCTGCTGCATTTGTTGCTTATTAGGGAGGGAAAGAGATCGCAGCATGGCTGGCTTCAATGACGAAAAATTTTCAGTCACCTTGGGAATGAGATACCACTCGTGAGACAGGAGGATGCATTTGCTCAGTCTGTATGCTATCACTCTGGAGCTTCCCGGGATATGCACTGCTGTTGGAAGAGATCGCCCACTGCCATATCCTGAGAGCTTCCCGGCACAGGGGATAAGATCTGATTCTACCTTCCTTGTTGATGTACCAGACTACTGCCATGTTGTCTGATTGAACTGCAATCATTCCCGAAGGAGGGACAGACTGAAAGGCTTGCAATGCTAGGTGCAATGCCCTCAACTCCACGATGTTGATGTGCAAATTGGCCTCTTGTGAGGACCAAGTGTCTTGAACTGTTTTTCCCCAGATAATGCCCCCCCCCCACCCGATCTGGGAAGTGTCCACGGTCACTATAGCCATGGGTGGAGAGGGAGTGAAGGTGCAGCTCCACAGATTTTCCTTTGACTTCCTCAACCAGGATAGTTCCGTCCTGCAGCGGTTTGTTATCAAAATAGGATAAGACACTGGGTGTGTCAGTACTGACCATTGCCCAGCTAACAGCAACTGAAGCAGCCTCATATGAAATCTTGCCCGGGGCACTATGGTTATGGTCGCTGCCATAGATCCTAGAGCTTAGAGGACAAAAAGAGCAGGAACTTTGTCTTTTGATATGATGAACTGTACTTGAGACCTTATTTTTTGTAGTCTGTGTTGAGGGACAGAAGCTACACAAGAAATTGCATTGAGGTGGGCTCCTATAACTGGGATTTCTCTCTTTTGATCATAATGCCCAAGGCCTGAAAAATATGCACTATGAAGTATGTGGCTTGAAGCAGTAGACGCCTAGTAGGGGCAGTGTGGAGCCAGTCATCTAGGTATGGAAACACTTGGAATCAGTGCAGCCTCAAGTGAGCTGTTACTGCTGCCATGCATTTGGTGAACACCCTGAGGGCTGTGGCAAGACCAAAAGGCAGCACTTTGAACTGGAAATGACTGGCTCCCAGATGGAAGTGGAGGAACCTTCTGGAGCATTTGTCCATCTTTATGTAGTAATACGCAGCTCAAGGGTCTACAGAGCACATCCAATTGCTTTTCAATAGAAAGGGAAGAACAGACTGAACCATGATCATCCGGAATTATGTTTGCTGAACAAACTTGTTCAGAAGGCTGAGATCTAAAATTGGTCTCTAGTCCCCTGTCATTTTCGGCACTAAAAAGAACCTTGAGTATAATCTGGATCCTCTTTGGTCTGGTGGGACTTCATAGGCTCATAGGTGTGTACTAGGCTAATGGCCCTGGAGCCTTTACAAGCCTAGCCCGTAGGACTATCCTGGCATTGTGCCACCTGACCATAGTTCCCAGTGCCTCTGTCAAGCAGAGCCACTGGAGTGATCCCCGGGGTGAACTTTCTATTTCCCATCTACTCATCAAGATCTCTCTTGAAGAGGGCCAGTGAGGTGCTCTGTTTGACATATATGGGAAGTCTATTCCATAGCATGGGCAGTTTCTGGGTTATGACTTCTTGGATGACTCTATTTTCCAGCAACTTTTGAATCTTTATGGCTGCTTGGTCTCTCTGATTAGGCAGAACATCGGGGACTCTCTTTGGTGACTTTGGAAAGAGAGTAAGGGGAATGTGGTAACCTCTGGTGATAATTCTCTGCACCCAAGTATCCAAAGTTATCAGTAGCCAGGCTGTCTGGTGCAGTAAAAATCTCCCCCTGACTGCTTCTAGAGGTAAGCAATCGAGCCTCCATTCAGGAGCACTGATAGGGCTGTCCAGAGGAGGAGACTCTGGAGCCCTGATTTCGCAGGCCATCTCTGCCATGGGGAGGGAGTCTCCCATTAGAACTCCTCCCTCTGCCCCGAGGGGAGTATCCGCCATGTGTGTCCTGAAAAGGCCCTTGGGACTTTTTGAACCACGTTTTCCCACTCCTCTGATTCCTAGAGTAGGATTGTTGAGGAGTAGAAAAACGAATGAGCACAGCAGAAAGGGTCTTTCCATCTTTTTTACACCTTGCTAGTGTGTTCCTGACTTTGGGGCCAAACAAGCAATAGCAGCATTGATGAAGGAAGCCTTGAAAGGTTCTGTGAAGTCACAAAAATTCATCCAGGCGTGACGCCTTATGGCAATGCCTGAAACCACTGCTCTGGTCATTCCCTTGGCTGCATGAGTGATGAGCTGTATGGACGAGTTTAATATAGACTCCAAGGTGGCAAGCTGAGAGGCAACATTATCCCGTACCTTGTCAGACACAGCTCCACTGAGGGTATCTGACAGCTCTTTTATCAGACCCCTTTGGGGTCTAGTGAAGTGTGCCATGAAATTCAAGGACGTAAGAGCCAAGGCTGATGATACACAGAACTGCTTCCCAAATCTGTCCATTGTCTGAGACTCTCGGTTAGGAGGGTGGACAGTGGAACTCTCCTCGGCAAGTTCCTTTTTGGTGGCTGCCAGCACCACCATGGCATCTACTGCTAAACCCTTTCCCCAATGTGGCTGGTCTTCTGGAGCTGATAAAATTTTATCTGGTCTCTGGGGAATCGGCTCTATGGAATCAGGAGTCTTCCATGCCCGTTGCGCGATTAGCTTAAGTTAGTCAGTGGGTGAGGTCACCCGGGAAGTAGGTGGGTAAGAAATGAAAGCCTGCAAGAACAGAGGTTCCTCCGAGGATGGGTTTGTGGGCTTCCAATCACCCCTCTGTTTTAAGATCTCCAGGATATCTACAAATAAGACATCTTCAGGGGGTGACCGGGGGGAACCCTCCCCTTCATCATAATCTGTGTCTTCTGTGACAGATTCTTCCGGAGAATCTAAATGCTTCCTCTTGCAAGTCTTCTTACAAAATGGTTCCTCAGTGGGAATCTCTGAGGAAGACTCCGCACAAAAGGGGCTCTCTGCATAGGGCTATCTTGCAGTTCTGGTGTTTGCTGTCCTGACATGAGAGATGGTGGCAGCGGCTGTCCAGAAGGTACAGATATGTGGCACTCCGCCATAGATGGGGCCTGCTGAAGCTGAAGCTCTCTCCATGATTTGGAAAGCAGGCCCCACCTAAAGAAAGATGAGAGCCTGGAACAGAGAAAGACAACTTCAGAACCAAGGTCACACCCTGCTCCAAATGACTGCCCTCTAAAACAGGACCAGGGGGAAGAGTTCGAAACTGTCAGGGTTCCAAGCGCCAAGGACGACACCAAGAAAATAATAGGGACCGTACTGGAGCCCTCCAAACTGAAAGCCAAATTATGGCCTGAGAGTCTATGGGTTGCAAGGGAACTGAAAACATCAGAGTCGATCCTGGCACTGAAGAAGGAGCTTCTGTTGGCACCATAACAGCTGGAACTGGGGAAATCGAAGTGATGGGCTCTGAGCCTAGTGAGGAGGTCAAAGAAGAAAAATAGGAAGAGTCCTAGGAGAAAAGACCCCAACTCCAGATGGGATGGAGGTCTGAGTGGTGGTGTAGGAAGACCCCTGGCAGCCAAAAGCTGATCCACTAATCTCACAAAGTCTACCTCATAAAGACTTCTGGTTGATTGGCTGACATCCCCAAGGGAGACTCTGGCATATTCAAGAAAGGACTGGGAAGTTGACCCAGAAAGGGGTCTAGAGAAGGGGAGTACCTTGTTCTAGGAGGTATAAATGTTTTTTGCTTTGGCACCGTATGCGGCGGGCCAGATAGAGAAGTTGGAACAGAGGATGAGGTCAAAGATGCTGTTGCCGATGAAACTGTCAGTGCCAAGGCTGTGAAAGTCACTGCAGAAACTGTCAGTACCGAGGGGGACATAACTGTTGGTGCCAAAGGTTGACAATCACTTTAGGAATCTTATTCTTCGGTTCTGTGAAGGCTGATGGAACAGGAGACTTATGCTTTTTTGTCTCCGATGCTGATGGAGAGCTTGGCACCAAATGACTTCTCTTTTTGTGTTCAGTTTTAGAGGAAGTGGACTCTAAGGCTTCATCAAAAGAGGATTTTAACAATCCCTTCAGAATCAACTTATTGTGGCACTCTGCCAATGTTCTTGAACTAAAGCCTTGACAGATCATACAATTAGTTTCCAAATGGGGAGCACCCAAGCAATATACACATGAAAGATGCCAGTTTGAATTGCGCATCTTTCTTCCACAATCTGGACACTATTTGAAGCCCGACGTGCTTTTTTTTTTTCCGTCATTTCAATAGTAAAGCTCACACACCACACATACACACTGAAAGACTACAGAAGAAAAACTACCAGCAATGGTAGGGAGAAATACCAGAAATGGTAAAAGAGGAAAATACCAGCAATAGTAAGAAAAAAGATTATTTAAAAGGGAGGGGAAAGTTACCAACAATGGTAATAAAAAATACCGTTAAGGTAAGAAGGGTAGAGAAACCGATTTACACGCACTAGATACAAAACTAGAGAAAATATAAACTAGTTAAAAGTATGGAAACCAAATTCTCAAAGAAAAGAATATATAATTGAAATTCTTAGCTGGAGAGCATCAGCTGACACATCTTGTTACCAGAGTGGCAAACAAGACCTGGGGTAATAGAAAGAGGGGCATTATGGGTAGAGTCTTAGCTCAAGAGTTTTTTGGCTGGCATGAGCTGTATAATGTCCGAGCCGGTTATGAGGATCAGAACAGAGTCCCATTCATCAAGAATGAATTAACACTGACATCAGATGATTGGTCAGAATAGGTGAAGTGCATAGAAGGAAGGGGTAAGAGATAGGTGGTGGCAAGGGTTACTGTTGTAGAGTTAGAGATAATTTCTTAGCCCTACACACCATGCCCAATTTTTTATTTTTTTATGATTTTGCTGATATGTAGGTCAAATGTAACACTGTAGTCAATAGTTACACAACAATTTTGTATGTGAAAACACATCGATTAACGTACTGTTCAGTGAAGTAATAGCAAAGCTAGAGGCATCTGGAGAAAATTGTTTTGGTAAAAGTAGAAGTGTAGTTTTTTTTTTTGGGCGGGGTTAAGTAGTAAATGGCTGTTGGCGAGCAAGCTTCAATGGAATTGAATGCTTCTTACGTTAAACTCTGTAGATGAGAGAGAGTCCTGGCAAAGCAGATTAATGTAGAGTCATCAGCAAATTGAATTGGGGTGGCTTGCTGGGTGGCAGTATTAAGATGGTTAATAGAAATGTTGAAGAGAATTGGACCTAGTATTGAGCCTTGAGGTACCTGAAGTGCTAACAGGTAAGTAAGGAGAGAAGTTAAGAGTTCCATTTGACAGACTATTTGTTAGAGAGATAGCTAGTGAACCCACTGTAAGGATGTTTTGTTTAAGCCCAGAAGAGATAGTTGGGATAACAGTTGTGAGTGTGAGACAGTATCATAGGCTTTGGACAGATCTAAGAACAAAGAAGAGACAAAGCTTCCTGAGTCACGGGCTTTGTTGACAGTGTCAGTAAAGGACAGTAGAGCAGTGACAGTGCTGTGTGCTGGTCTGAATCCATGTTGGATGGGAGAGAAGATTACTGTCAAGTAGGTATTTAAGAAGTTATTTATGGATACATTTTTCTAGAACTTTTTGATAGTGGTAAAAGAATAGCAACTTTCCTATAGTTAGAGATTTCTGTGGAGGTGTCACCTTTGTGGAGAGGAAGGATAAAGGCTTTTTCCACAGGGAGGGGACAGAAGACTCCTTGATTTATTACTGATCATTAAGATAGGGTAGGCAACTGAGTAAGCAGACATTTTTAGAAATTCGTTAGGAAGACTGTCTGCAGAGGGAAACATGGTCTGAGCTTGCACGGGAGAGATTTGATGAAAGAAGTAGGAACTGGTTAAAGGGAAAATGTGGAGTGACAGGTAGGAAAATGTGGAGTGACAGGTAATAGGAGGCTGAGAGAGGGAGAGGGAGGGAATTTGTTAGTGATGGAAACTAAGCTATCAATGAAGTAAGAGTTAAACTGAGCTGCTCTGCCAGGGGAGGTACTACCACAGAAGGGTTGGGGGAAGGACTGACTTCTTTGGTTTAGAATTTTTTTGATAGTGTGCCAGAAAGTTTTTGGACTGGATTTGTGCTGATTTTGTGACTTTGCATAGAACTGATTTTTGTCTAAATGAACCTGTTTCTTTACAACAGAATGAAGAACATCTAGAGGTGATGGAAATGAAGTGCCTGAGACAAGTGACAGAATGTACACTGTAGGGTAGAGGAAGAAATGAAGACATCAGAACAGAAGACAAGGTAGCTCTAATTGCAGAGAAGGTCAGAGAACAAACTGGTGGTTTGGGTAAACGTGCAGGAAACCAGACAATGATCCGGTGAAGATGATTTCAGAAAGACAGGAAGAAGGCAAGAGGAAATGAGGACAAGTAGCAAAGTGATGGATGTACTGCATGACAGAAGACCTGCGACAGTCATGCATGACTGTAAATGACGGTAGAAGAGTGGCACTGAATCGAGAGAGGTAGACAGTTCAACACCCAGTTGGAAAACAGGGATTGATGATGACAAATAGATAAGACTGCAGGAAAATTAGCACAGCTATCTAGATGCATTGATACTCAAGTTAGATGTTGTATGATATTCTCCCTTCTTTCACAGAATTTCAAAAATGTTTCTAATATCGCTACAGGATGATCCCTTGTTATAGGCTCCTTACGTTTGGTGACAGCCCTTTCAAGTTTCTGTTGCCTGAATCGTTCTGCTAAAAGTTTTTGTGGACGACAGTTATTATCAAATAACAGCTGCTTAACAGCAAGCTTTTAAACTCATGCATATTATTGAGGTAATCCCTTATTTTCTGTTTAGCATTCTGCAGTTGCTTCTCTTCTTGTTCTATGAAATTCCCCCTATTTTGCAATGCTTTAACATCTGTCAGTCTCTCTAAATATTTTTTTTTAATTCTTAACCATATCTCCCTTTATGTCCACCCTATTTTTAAACTCCACTTTAATTTTATCCCACCCCTAGCTACATTTTCAGAAGAAATTTCTATCTTCTCTAATAGCACTTGAATAATTTCTACTAACCATTCCTTAAATTCCTCTCTTTGAACAGATAGGTAGGAAAGTGCCAGTGTCTCATTTTTATTTCATTATCTTATGTTTTTATTTTAGTTACTACTGGCACATGATCTGGGTAGATATCAAGACACTGCTTTGCCCATTTGCTACAGTCTTGTCAGGATCAACTCTTACTGCTGGTGGGATTGCATTTTTACTAATACAGGTCTTGGGTGCTTTCTCATGGCCAAGTTTGGAGCATACACACAATGTGCCCTTTCAACAGATCCTGCTGTGGAACACCAGTCCGGTTGCTTATTTGTGCCATCATAAAATTAATATAGTCTGTTCTTTCCCAGTTTTCTGGTACAGTAGAGAATTGCAGGTTCTCCCTATGTACTCTGAAAATTGCACCATTTGCTGAAACCTTTCTTCTTGAGCACTCTCATACTCAGCCAGCCTTTTGTTCATTTCAACCTCTGATTTTTGCAGTTTATCAGCTCATCTGAATAACAGTGTAAAGCTTTTTCCAGCATTTTATTTGATTTGATATATTCTTTCAGTATTTCATTTCTTACAACAGCTCTGAGATCATTTGACTATTTTTTTTCCTCTTGATTACTGGAAGCCATATCTTGCACCAAAGCTGCAGCTTGAGCTACTCTCTGCTGAACTCCTGCAGGATTCTTTCCAGTCAGTGTTTTCTCTTCACCTTTTCTAGTTGACTTACTTTCAGGCTCTCTCAGTTTCTTCTTGGTTGGCATCCAGGCAGTGTACCTACTAGCCAGTAACTGAATTTTCTAAAAGAGACAAGAGTTCCTGGCCCTTGTCTTTCAGTTTCTTTTTCACACTGAGATGGCTGAGGTTAAGCTGTTGATTAGTGGGCAGCCATCTTGAAAAGCCTACTGAAATATATTGTTGAGCTAAAAAAAGTCACCAATTCAAAGTGGAACTTATTAATAACCATGAAAAAGAATTTTCAAAAAAATTCACACATTGTTTTGAGTAACAAACAAAATGCAGTTTAACTTGGATCTAATTTAGGTATTATTGAAATGGAATCTTACAACCCCTTGAAGATTGAAGAACAAATCTTCTACAAAATTTAATATTTACCTAAAAAATCATCCATTCTAAAATTCTAAATTTATACAATCTTGAAAACAGTCATAGACTGGCATATGCTGGGGCATATATAACGAGCATGGCAGATTTCCTCTTCTGTAAGAAAAGGAAAGGAAACAAAAGTTATGTACTTATAACTTTTGATCTTTGTTATCCTAAGTCTATCCACTTTGACTTAAGGATAATTGCTGCCATCATGAGGATACGATTGGCAACTTCAGTTACTCCAGAGCTCAAGCTCCTTCTACTATTCCACAAAAAAAAACTGTCCTTTCCTGTAGCTCTCAGATGGAGTTTGGAGCCTGAACTCTAAAGGGAACCAATAGAAATAAACATGACATTATAGGTGGAGGACAGGCTACAGGATAGGTCTACAAGGTCTTTCTGGATATACCGGAATCAGGAGAATTTGCACAGAAGGGTGGACAGGTTGTCAAAGTAGATGGATTAGGGATATCAGACATCCAGTGTTCTGGTAGGTACATAAAGTACAGTTGTGTGAACTTACTTACTATATCAGTAGATGTTTGAGTGGATCAATGTAACAGTAGCCAAAGTTGAATGAATTAAATCCTGCCAAGGATATGACAACCAGACGGCATCCAAAGCTTCAAGGATCTTTCTATACTCCCTAACCTCTGAAGGGCTTGAGGACAGCCAAATAAAGTCAGTGATTATGGCACCAAATCTTCAGAGTTTTCTTGCCTCAGAGAAAGGGAGGCTACAGCCCTGATAATACAACATATCCAAGGAACACAAAGTAATAGAACATCCACATCCTTAGAAAAACTCACAAGACAGGCAAAAAAGTGGGAGATGGAGGGAGGGTGTCCCTACTGTAACAATGATCTATTTCAGAGGTGAGATGAAAAATCCATACAACCCCCATAATTAATTTTCCTTTTTCACTTCAGCAGAACAGGGGACAAACAGTACCTCCCTATCCAGGGAAGAATTCAAAATCTCATCTCTGACATCCTCTGTTAAATTTTGTAAATGTAATAAAGCAATTCTTCTCACAACTAATACATTGCGGCTGCTCTGGATAAATCAAAAGCAAAGATAAAAGAACAGTTTAAAGAGTGGCTACTTGAGAAACAGAAGGTATTAATTAAAGAATTCAGAAACATTTTAATCTCTAAAGAAAGAAGGTTAGCAGTCAACATTCGCATATTTTTAAAAGTGTAATGGGAATTATTGCCTAATGTATTTTAAGGGATAAAAGGATGGTCTTTGTTTTACTCCTTTTCGGATTACATTACAAAATTCTTGATCCCCTCATGAGTTGTGATTTTGAATAATATATTTGTATAGCCAGGTGATTTGTCTGTCCGTCTTTGCAATATAATTTACCTTAACAGATGGTGCCATGATTTGGATTCGAGCTAGAGGTTTCAGCAGCAGTTGGCTTTAAATGCAAAAAATTTCCTGATGAGAACAGGCACCCAAACAAGTAAGTGTTTTAACTTAGATCTCAGGTTTCTTTTGTGCTTTGACTCTCAGGCTGTTATTTGTATCTGGCTATACAAATGCTTTAGGTAAACAGGTATTAGAATTTAATATTAAGGATTTTGTCATATGTTATGTGATGATGTGAGGTAGTGCCTGCTATAACAGAGGGAATAGGGCACTGCATGTGCAACACATGCCAGTATAGCTAGCTGGAGTTTTGTAAAGAATTTTATGTCATTTCTATATCACACTTTGTACAGATGCTTGTGTTAAAAATGTATCTGTAAAGTTGCTTGTGTTAAAAATGTATCAACAGTGGGTCCTGCTGGACAGAGAAGAAAAGTACAGTTGTGTACACTTACCGCAAATTTAGATGTTCGAGTGTATTCACTGTTGCAGTCATCACACTTGGGTTATCTGCCTGCAGGTAGCCCTCAGTTGACCCAAATATCAGAGTCTTGGGATTTCTGCGTCGATTGCTGTCGCCTCTTCCATGACGTCAGGTCGTCAGGGGTATAAAACATGCAGCCGACGCCATTACATCAGTTTTTCTTGCCCCAGATGTCAGGAGCCCCCAAAATAGGAAGCTATTACTTGGTGTGGAACACCTCCAGTAAAAAGTAAATACCCCTGCCATAAAAGATGGCCATAAAGAGGATAGGTAGAAAGGATATAGAAAGCCATGGGGCTGGAGGGAGAGAAACTAGGGCTGCAACAGTGAATACACTCCAGCATCTACATTTATGGTAAGTATACACAACTGTACTATGTTCTTCGTGTTTCACTGCTGCAGTCATCACACTTGGGTTGATTCTAAAAGCTGAGGAAGGGTGGAGGCAGTCAAGAAGTGTTAGGGCAGTCTAGCAGGCCTTGTAAGACTGCTGTAGCAAATCCAGCTCTGGATTTAGAAAAAATAGGTAAGTGGTAATGCTTGGTGAAGGTATGTACAGAACTCCAGGTTGCAGCTTCCAGGATGTCCCTGGTAGGGACTCCCCTGAGAAATACTGCAGAGGTTGAAGTAGCTCTAGTGGAATGAGTTCTGATCCCAAGAGGGGTAGGTTTTCCATGGTGCTTGTAGCATAAATGGATGCAGTGTCCTATCCATTTGGAAATGGTTTGCTTTGAAATGGCCTTGCCCTCTGCCCATGTAGCAAAGCTGACTAGCAGCTGGTCAGATTTTCTGAAAGGCTTAGTCCTGTCAAGGTAGAACCTGAGCTGTCTGTGCATGTCCAAGGAGTGCAGGTTCCTTTCACCTTTATTCTTAGGATTATGGAAAAAGGTTGGCAAATGGATGGATTGGTTTAAAGCCACACTGGATACAACCTTGGGCATAAAGGAAGGGTTAGTCCTGGGGGAAACCCTGTCAGCATGGAAAATAATGAAGGGCTCCACCACCATTAGTGCCTGTAACTCAGACACTCTTCTTGCTGAAGTAATAGCTAGAAGTAAGGCTGTTTTCCAAGAGAGGAATTTTAACTCTGCTGAAGCAGCAGGTTCAAAAGGGGGAAGTGTGAGCTTCTCCAGTACAAAGTTAAGGTCCCAGGTCGGAGTGGGAGCTCTCCTAGGGGGCCTTAAATTGTTAGCTCCTCTCAGGAACTGTTTGATGACAGGGTGAGAAAAAAGAGGAGGCTCAGTATTATAATGAGCTGAGATGGCAGAGGCATGAATCTTAATGGATGAGAAGGATAGGCCTCTGTGGAGCAGCTCTGCTAGGTAAACAAGGATTTGAGGTAAGTTGGTCACAGCTGTGTCCTTTCCTCCAAGAACAATATCATTTCCACTTTTCAGCATAGGATTTCTTAGCACTAGGCCATCTGGCCTCAAGGATGACGTCCAGCACCTGTTTGGAGGGATGCTGGTGGTCCATTAAATTTTAGGGAATAAGCCAGGCTGCAAGGTGTAATGTTTGCAGCTGTGGATGCAAAATCTGTCCCTCCTGCTGAGACAGCAGGGAAGGTGTGTGATGTAGGTGCCAGGGTGGCACTGCTGTCAGACTGCGGAGTGGGTACCAGTGCTGGCGTGGCCAGTCTGGTGCAATAAGGATTGTCCCTGGCCTGTCCTGTTTGATCTGGAGTAGTACTTTTGAGAGGAGGAAAACCATAAATTGAGAGGTTTTCCCATGTAAAGGATAGGGCGCCCACCTTCCAGGCTCTGCTGTGAGGGTTCCTGGTGCAAAATTTGCTCAATTGGTGGTTTTGGGGGGAGGCAAAAAAGTCCACCTCCGGTGTTCCCCACCTCTGGGTTAGAAGCTTGAATAAGTTGGGTTCCAGTTTCCACTCTTGAGGGTCCAGTAGATTTCTGCTTAAGTCGTCTGCCAGTGAATTTTGCTTGTCTGGCAGGAATTGAGTTTGTAGGTGCACTTGCATGCTCAAGACTGTGTTCCACAGAGCCATGGCTAACCTGCAGAGTGGGTAAGAATGAGTTCCACCCTGCTTGTTTATGTACCACATAACTGTGGTGTTGTCTGTCATTATCAGGAGCTGTCCTGGAAGGATAAGGTATTTGAAGACTGTCAGGGCATTCTGTACAGCTAGCATCTCTTTTTGATTGATATGCAGGGGAATTTGTTCTGCGTTCCATTTGACTTGAATGCAGTTGCCTGCCATGTGAGCCCCCCATGCATAGTCTAATGCGTCTGTTGTCAGGGTTTGGCTGGCAAGGGGTTGAGTGAAAAGAAGTCCTTTGTTGTGGTTGCATGCTTCTGCCTTCCAAAGGAACTCTGCCCTTAGACAAGGTATGATATTGATCACTGTTTCCAGGCCCTAAGAATGTTGACACCAGAGACTTTTTTTTAAGTACCACTGAAGTTTCCTCATATGCAGTCTTGCATATGGAATTAGCAGAATGCATGAGACCATAAACCCTAGGGCTTGCAGTATTTTCCTTGCAGATAGCTGGGTTTTGGTGGCTATTAGCTTGAAATAGTTTGTCAAATGGACCTGTTTTTCTGGTGTGAGGAATCCCATCTGGGAAGTTGTGTTCAAGCTTGCTCCCAGGACTACAATTTGTTGACTGGGCACCAGTTGTGATTTCTTTTTGTTGATGGTGTATCCCAGTGAAGTTAGAAGTCCTTTTACAAATACCAGGTGCTGAAGTAGCATTTCCTGACTGTCCGCCTGAATCAGGCAATCATCCAAGTATGGGTAGATTTGAATATTTCTCTGCCTGCAGTATGCAATGGTTGGAGCCAGGCATTTTGTGAATACTCTGGGCGCAGTAGATAAGCCAAAGGGAAGTGCAGAGAACTGATAGTGCATAGAGCCTGCCCTGAAACGTAGATATTTCCTGCAAGACTCCCTTATGGGGATGTGCAGATAAGCTTCTTTTAAGTCTAGGGTGACTAACCAGGCATCCTTGGCTAACATAGGAAGAAGCTGCTGCAGTGTAAGCATTTTGAATTTTAGGACCACCAGAAAGGTGTTGAGAATTGATAAATCAAGGGTAGGGTGCCAAGAGCCCTCTTTTCTGGGCACCAGGAACAGTCTGAAGTAGAAACCCTGTCCCCTTTGTCCTACTGGAACAAGTTGAATAGCCCTGATATGGAGAAGGGAAAGTACTTGCTTTTGAGCCTCTGCCCACTGGTTTGGAGGAAGGTCTGGCAACCCGCTTGGAGTTGGCAGTGAGTGGAAGTAGAATCTGTATCCCTGGGATACAATGTTTAGAACCCATCGGTCCAGTTTTTAGCATGAAGGGTGAGTTTTCCTCCTAGGGGCGCAACTACTTGGGCATGGCTGGGAAGGATAATTGAAAAGTTACTGTGAACTTTTTCCATATGGGGGTGGCTTTCCACTCCCTGGTTTTGAGATGGAAACACTCCATTGCTTAGATCTCTGCATACCCTGTGACTGTAGTCTTGGTGGTCTGTTACCCCTGGGTTTGGACTGAGAAGGCCATAGAGGGACTGGAAGGAACCAGTTTTTTTGAAGGCCAATGCCTACTGAATCTAGGTGGCTGCACCTGTAAGAAATCTTTGACGGTTTGCATAGATTTAGCTTTCTTCCATCTTTTTAAGAACTTCTGCTTTTGTTCCAAACAAATGCTCCTGATTTAATGGAGCATCTAGTAATTTTGCTTTGACATGGTCAGGCAAGACTTGTTCCTTTAGCCAAGCATGCCTTTTCAGTACAGACCCAGTGACAGCAGCCCTGCAAGATGCTTCTAAGGCATCAAACTCACACTGCAAAGTTTGTTCACTAACTTGGTTTGCAGAATGCATTAACTCTTGTAAAGCTTTATTTTCTGCACAATCTGTAACTAACACCATTTTTCATTTAATTAGTTCCATAATATGTTGCTGGTACTTCAATATGTGAAACTGGCAATTCAAAGCCCTGATGGCAAGAGTTGCAGAGGTATATACCTTCTTACCCCATCTGTCTAAAGCTCTAGAATCTCTGTCTGAAGGGGTAGGGTTTTTGGCTGTAGTAGCCTTAATGTCTTTAGGTCCCTGGGAAATGGTCTCTGGAACCGCAGTAGTAGTCTTAAAGAGAAATTTTTAAGAGTCAGGTACTCTGTAGTACCTGTCAGGTTTTCTAGAAGCTGGTGGTAAGGTGTCAGGAGTAAGACTGGACTCCAAGAAGACATCATCTACAATATCCAGGACAGGGGGTATAGCTAGAGGCCTGTGCTGAGGCAAATCTAAAATTTCCGAGTCTATTTTTGGACTGAGGATAGTCCCAGCATTCCCAGCGGAAATGCTCTCTTAAGGTATACAAGGTTTCACCAAAAGAAGAATCCTCTGGAGGGAAGGCAAAAGGAATGGATTCCTCTGCATCTGAGTCCTGATAGGTAGATAAGGGTATGTCCTGGTAATCAGAAGGGTCAGAGTCATCAGACTCCTGGTCTGTAGAATCAGAAGGAAATTCAATTCTTTGTCTTTTGCAGGGGAAGGCTGGCTTCCCCTAATTAGAGTAATAAGGTCTTCAGCCATTCTAAGCATTTGCTTTTGTGGCATGGGAGCTTGAGCATGCGCTTTGGACGTCGGTTTTCTAGGTGTAGTACGAACTCTGGGCCTGAGAAACTCGGTAGTTTTAGTTGGAAATGAAGTTGTCGGTTTAATATGAATATCGGTAGGTCAGAATACACCCTCAGAAGCCGGTGCCTGCACAGCGGCTCCGGACCCATCCAAGGTAGAGACATCCTCAGGTTCCATAGTCGAAGAAGCATCTTGTGGCATACCGGACTCCGAATGGGTCTCAGCAGAGGCCTGCGAATCTGCAGAAGTGGGCATCAGGGGCTGCAAAGGCACCTCACTGAGTACCGGCAGACTGGCGACTAGCTTAGCGGAAGCATCGTCAGCAGTTTTTGACCTGTCTCTGTGCTTTTTCAGAAGATCTGTAGTCGGATGGCTTACAGAAGCCATTTCGGAATACAGAGAATGAGAACGAAAGAAATAGCCTGACGACGAATGGTTCGGGTGTTAAACAAGACACAAAACCAACAGCGAGGGATGTCGTGGTCTGGGCCTAAACAGGTGACGCAGTAAGAATGAAAATCTCTGTGAGGTATTTGCTTTCCACAGGCAAGACAATTGTTAATTTTTTCTGACATCGGTTAGAGCAAGAAAAAAGAATCCCCAACAGGGTACTTAGCTTTAGAAGACTTCAGGTCTGAAACTCTGCTTCGGGCTCCTTCTCGGCAAGAAAGACTGATGTAATGGCATCAGCTGCATGTTTTATACCCCTGACGACCTGATGTCATGGAAGAGGCGACAGCAACTGACACAGAAATCCCAAGACTCTGGTATTCGGGCCGACTGAGGGCTAACTGCAAGCAGATAACCCAAGTGCAATGACTGCAACAGTGAAACACAAACATCATTATACATGTATGTCAGGCTGTATTGTGGTCACTGCTGAAATGTATACATGTTAACAGAGGATACTGGAAGGTAAAGTGTTAAGCTCAGCCCAGCTAACTTTAAGAAAAATAGGTTGAAATTAAATTACTTTGTTTAGGCCATAAATATTTTATCTCACAGGCCTGAATGCAGCAGAGATGCAATGTATGGTCTGGGATCCTGCTTTTATTGTCCTTAGTGGTGAACTAACTGCTACCCTGGGGTGCCAGAGAATGGCTGGTTAGTCTCCACAAAAAGGATGAAAGTATTGAAATTGTTTTCCAGTCTCCACATTCCTTAGCAAAGCTCTGGGTGTCTACTGTGACACATCTGTGCTAGATTCTGATTCAGCTTCTAGTCAGAAGGGTAGTGTGGGAACCACAGTGTCAGGTGACCAGATGTGATGTCATTCTATAGCCAGCACTGAAATCATTTTAGATATTAGTGAGAGATGTGACAATGACACTCAGCACTCTGTTACTAGTACTGACAAGACCACTCACCCACTTCATCCTGCCTTGCTTTAGCAAGTAACCAGGGAAGTGTAATTCTTCAGTCAGTTAGGAAAACACTGAGATTAGCTAAAAGTATTGCTTTTCTATATCTGTCCGAATCTTTCCATCTGTATTATTTTTTTTAATATTTCCTGTGAATTGAAAACTCTGGCGTTTATTGTAAATTTAATTTCAGTATTTTCATGTTTCCAGTTTTATTATTTATTATTAAATATATCTATACCTTTCACTGCAGCTGGTCCTTTAGAAATCAGTTTAATCTTTGAGAGGAATTTCATTTATTTGGTGGCACTGAGGGGGTTTCATGTTCTTGAAAGTATGGCGCTTGGCCAGACATTACCATTTGTATAGTATTAATTTCACTAAGAGTATTTGGGTACCATGGTAAAAGCCTTAAAGTAGCTTGCTGGTGGCAGTGAATAGTACAGTTGTGTACACTTACCATAAATGTAGATGTTCGGGTGTATTCAGTGTTGCAGTCATTACACTTGGGTTATCCTGCCAGGGGTAACCCTCAGTCGGGCCGAATACCAGAGGGTTACTATTACTGCGTTGGTTGCGGTCGCTTCAAGATTGACGTCAGGTTGTCAGTGGTATAAAAACAGGCAGCCAACGCCATTACATCAGTTTTTCTTGCCCCAAATGTCAGTAGCCTCCAAATAGGGAGCTACATTATGGTGGAAAACACCACCAGTAAAAAGTAAATATCAATAATCCTGTAAGGAGTGAGGAAGAGAGACAAGGGGGCTGAAGGGATGTGAAACCAGGACTGCAACAGTGAATACACTCGAACATCTACATTTATGTCAAGTGTACACAACTGTACTATGTTCTTCGTGTTTCACTGTTGCAGTCATCACACTTGGGTTGATTCCCAAAGCTGAAGACTGGGAGGAGGCAGTCAAGAAGAGTTGGGGCTGGCTAGTATGCCTTGCAGGACTGCTGTTGCAAAGCCTGCCTTGGATTTGGAAAAGATAGGCAGGTGGTAATGCTTGGTGAAGGTATGAGCAGAACTCCAAGTAGCAGCTTCCAGAATGTCCCTGGTAGGGACTCCTCCGAGAAAGGCTGTAGAGGTTGGCGTTGCCCTAGTGGAATGCATTCTGACCCCTTGAGGGGGTGATTTCCCATGGTGTTTGTAACAGAAATGGACACAGTGTGCTATCCATTTGGAGATGGTTTGTTTTGATATGGCCTTGCCCTCTGCCCCTGGTGCAAAGCTGACTAGTAACTGGTAAAATTTCCTAAAAAGGCTTAGTCCTATCAAGGTAAAATCTGAGCTGTCTGTGCACATCTAGAGTGCAGGATCCTTCCCCCCTTATTTTGAGGATTAGAGAAAAAGGTGGGCAAATAGACAGATTGGTTGAGAGCCACACTGGATACCTCTTTAGGCATAAAAGTTGGGTTAATCCTGAGGGAGACCCTGTCAGCATGAAAAATAATGAAGGGTTCCACAGCCATAAGTGCTTGTAGCTCAGACACTCTTCTAGCTGAAGTGATGGCCAGAAGCAAGGCTGTTTTCCAAGAGAGGAATTTTAACTCTGCTGACGCTGCAGGCTCAAAGTGGGTTAAGCGTGAGCTTTTCCAAAACAAACAAAATCCAAAGCAGGGGTGGGGGTTCTTCTTGGTTGCTTTAAGTTGTTAGCCCCACTCAGGAACTGCTTGATGAGAGGGTGAGAGAAGAGATGTGGGCTCAGTGCTGTAATGAGCAGAGATGGCAGAAGCATGGATCTTAATGGAAGAGAAGGACAGGCCTCTGTGGAGTAGGTCTGCTAGGCAATCCAGGATGAGAGATAAGGAGGGCTGTGTTGTATCCGCTCCTTTAATGTGAATCCAGGAACAATACCTTTTCCACTTATCAGCATAGGATTTCCTTGTACGGGGTCATCTGGCTTCACGTATGACATCCAGTACCTGCTTGCTTAGGCTGGCCACTGAAGGAGAATGCAAGGAATAAGCCAGGCTGCAAGGTTCAGGGTCTGCATTTGCGGATGCAAGGTCTGTCCCTGCTGCTGAGTCAGGAGGGTTGGGATCTGGGGTAGGTATCATGGGGGCACTGGTGACAGTCTTTTCTGCCTTATCTTGATTAATACTTTTGTAAGAAAAGGCAGAGGGGGAAATGCATAGATTGAGAGGTTTGCCCACTGGAAGGATAGGGCATCCACTTTCCAGGCCTTGCTGTGAGGTACCCTAGTGCAGAATTTGTTGAGCTGGTGGTTGTAGGGGAGGCAAATAGGTCCACCTTCGGTGTACCTCATTTCTGGGTCACAAGACTGAAGGTGCTGTGGTTTAATTGCCACTTGTGTGGGTCTAGGAGATTTCTGCTCAAGTTGTCTGACAGAGTTTTGGTTGCCTGGCAGGAATTGTTGCAGGTGAATATGCATGGCTGAGGCCGTGTTCCACAGGGTCATGGCTAGCCTGCAGAGTGGGTAAGAGTGGGTTCCCCCCTGCTTTTTGATGTACCACATCACTGTGGTGTTGTTGGTTTTGATTAGTAGGGGCCCCAGTGAGAGTAGGGATCTGAAAGCTGTCAGAGCGTGATGAGCAGCTAGCAACTCTGAATTTGGTTTGGGCTCCAGTGGCCCTGAATGCACCTGCCATCCAAATGTGCACCCCAGGCATAATCTGATGAGTCAGTGGTTAGGGTCTGGGCGGCGTGGGGTTCAGTAAAGGGAAGTCCGTTGTTGTGGTTGCATGCTGCTGCCCACCAAAGAAACGCTTTCCTTACACAAGGTATTATAGGAATGATAGTTTCCATGTCCTGAGAATGTTGGCACCAAAGACTTTTTAAGTACCAGTGAAGTTTCCTCATATGCAGTCTGGCATATGGAAAATATGGAATTAGCAGAATGCAGGAGGCCATGAACCCTAGAGCCTGCAGGATTTTCCTTGTGGATAAGCTGGGTTCTGGTGGCCATTTGAGTGAAGTAGCCTGTCACGCTTGTTTTTCTGGAGTAAGCAATGCCATCTGGGATGCTGTGTCCAAGCTTGCTCCCAGGAATACAATTTTTTGACTGGGGACTAGTTTGGATTTCTTTTCATTGATAGTATACCCCAGGGAGGTTAGAAGGTCCTTTACAAATGTCAGGTGCTGCAACAGCTTTTCCTGACTGCCTGCCTGAATTAGGCAATCATCCAAATAAGCATACATTTGAATATTTCTCTGTCTGCAGTAGGCAATGGCTGGAGCCAGGCATTTTGTGAAAACTCTGGGAGCAGTGGAAAAGCCAAAGGGAAGTTCAGAAAACTGATAATGCATAGATCCTGCCCAGAATGTACATATTTCCTGCAGGAGTCCCTGATTGGGATGTGCAGATAGGCCTCCTTTAGGTCTAGGGTGGCTAACCATGCATCTTTGGACAACACAGGGAGAAGCTGCTGTAGGGTGAGCATTTTGAATTTTGGTACCACCAGGAAGGTGTTTAGAATGGATAAATCTAAGATTGGGTGCCAAGTGCCCTCTTTTCTGGGTACCAGGAAGAGTCTGGAATAAAAACCTTGGCCTATCTGTTCTGAAGGAACAGGCTGAATTGCCCTTATGGAGAGCAGGGACTGAACTTGGTTTTGTGCCTCTGCCCACTGGTTTGGAGGAAGGTCTGTGAACCCTTTTGGGGTTGCCAGTGTGTGGAAATAAAATTTGTACCCCTGGGATACTATGTTGAGGACCCATCCATCGTTGGTGATGGAGGTCCAGTTTTTTGCATGGTGGGCAAGTTTTCTTCCTAGGGACACGAGCAACTGGGCAGAGGTGAGGAGTGGAGTTGAGAAGTCATTGTGAATTCTTTCTGTAAGGGGGTGGGGCTTACCACTCCCTGCTTTTGAAGTGGAGGTACTCCATTGCTTAGATCTCTGCATACCCTGAGATTGTAATCTGGGGGGGGGGGGGTCTGTTTCCACTGGGTCTAGTTTGAGATGGCCTTGATAGGGCTGGAAAGGACCAATGTTTTGAGGGGCAATCACTAGTGAATCTTGGAGGCTGCACTTGCAAAAAATATTTGACTGTCTGCATAGACTTAGCCTTTTCTTCCATCTTTTTAAAACCTCTTCTGCTTTAATGCCAAACAGATTGTCCTTGTTCAGAGGAGCGTCCAATAATTTTGATTTGACATGGCCTGGCAAGGTCTGCTCCTTAAGCCAGGCATGCCTTCTAAGTACATAACCTGTGACTGTTGCCCTGCAAGATGCTGCTAGGGCGTCAAATCCGCATTGCAGGGTATGCTTGCTGACTTGGCTTGCAGAATGCATAAGCTCCTGTAATTCTTTATTTTCTGCACAGTCAGGAAAGGTAGATAATTTTGCTTAATAAGTTCCATAGTATGTTGCTGGTATTTCAGCATGTGGAACTGACAATTCAATGCTCTAATGGTGAGAGTTGCAGGTGTATACTTTTTTACCCCATCTGTCTAAAGCTCAGGAATCCCTGTCTGAGGGGGTGGGATTCTTAGCTGTAGTTACTTTTATTCCTTTAGGTCCTTGGGAAGATGACCTCTGGGTCAGCAGTAGGATTTTTAAAGAAAATTTGTGAGAGTCAGAGACTCTGTCGTACCTGTCTGGTTTCCTTGGAGCAGGGGGTAAAGTATCAGGAGCTAGACTTGATTCCTTAAAGACATCATCCATAACATTCAGAACAGTCGGGATAGCTAAGAGTCTGTGCTGAGGTAAATCTAAAAATTCCCTGAGTCTCTTTTTGGACTGAGGATAATCCTGGCATTCCTAATGGAAATGCTCTCTCAAAGTATGTAGGGTTTCACCAAAAGAACAATCCTCTGGAGGGGAGGCAGAAGGAATGGATTCCTTTGCATCCGAATCCTCACAGGCAGATAAGGGCATGTCTTCATATTCAGAAACCTCAGAGTCGTCGGACTGTTGGTTAGATAAAGCTGCTGGGGACAAGTCTTTTTCTTTTAGCAGGGGAAGGCTGGCTTCCCTTAATCAGCATGATCAGGTCTTCTGCCATTGTAAGAATCTGAGACTGTGGCAAGGAAGCAGGCGCTTGAGTGTGGGTCGTCGTATTTTTAGGCATAGCTCATACTCTTGGCCTTAGAAACTCTGTAGTTTTAGAAAGAACTGAAGACACGAAAGAAGTCGTCGGTTTGTGTCGAGTATCGGTAGTGCGAAGAACTTCCTCAGAAGCCAGTGTCTGCACAGCGGTTCCGGACCCATCCAAAGTAGAGACATCCACAGGTTCTGACGTCAAAGAAGAGTCTCGCTGCATACCGGACTCCGAACAGGTCTCGGTAGCGGCCTGCGAATCCATCGAAGCGGGCATCAGGGGCTTGTGAAAGTGCCTCACTGAGTACCGGCGAACTGGCAACTAGCTTAATGGAAGCGTCGTCGGCAGTTTTGGACCTGTGCAGTCTGTCTTTATCCTTAAGTTTTTTCGGAAGATCGGTAGTCGGATGGCTTACCGAAGCCATTTTGGAATATAGAGATTGAGAACAAAAGTATTTAGCTACAATACGGGCTCGATGACGAACAGTTCGGGTGTTGAACAAAGCACAAAACCAACAGCAAGGTACGTCGTGGTCTGGGCCGAAACAGGTGATGAAGTAAGAATTGAAATCTCGGTGTGGTATTCGTTTTCCACAGGCAAGATAATTGTTAACTTTTTCTGACATCGGTTAGAGCAAGAAAAAATAATCCCCAACAGGGTACTTAACTTTAGAAGACTTCAAGATGATTCAATTTTGGACGAAAACTCAGTGGCTGACTACCACTCGTATGAACTGCTTCTGCTTCGGGCTCCTCAGCAAGAAAGACTGATGCAATGGTGTTGGCTGCCTGTTTTTATACCCACAATGACCTGACATCACTCCTGATGCGACAGCAACCCGAAGCAGTAATACTAAGCCTCTGGTATTTGGGCTGACTGAGAGCTACCCCTGGCAGGATAACCCAAGTGTGATGACTAACAGTGACACACAAAGAACATCTACCTTATAGTCTGGGTAGAGGGGGCATAGCTGGTAAATCTGTGCCAGCATTTCCCAGGAAGGTGGGAGGGTGTGTGCGCGCATGTGCATGAAAATCAAATCTTAAAGTGTGTGCGTGTGCCAGCTACTTGGAACAGGGAGACAGAGCACTGGTTTCTGCAGAGAGAAAGGTGAAGTCTTATTTGGGGCCTGGAGAGGAAAAGCTCCAGGAATCAATGTGCTCCGTGTGCTCTTAAGAGAACTTGTGCTTGGTGCAGACAACTGCATTTGAAATTACTGTGTTGATCCATTTTTGTTCCCAGTGAATGTCCCTCAATGGTGGCAGTGGTGAGGATTGAGGCTCCTTGATTAATGGCCCAGAGGAGGGATGTCACACCTTACCTGCAAAAAATAAATATAATAACGAAGAATAAATCTGCATGCAGTCAAGATTTTAAGCATGTGAGTACAGTGTTAGTGTTGTGTATTAAGGTAAAATCATACTAGGGTGGCCCAGCTATAAGGTAGAGAGGACTCCGCCTTAATTGTGTCTTTATGAGAATGGGGAATAATGGCAGGCAAAGGAAGAAAGATGTCTACCCTTCCTAAGGGTACTCAAGGATGCTATATGTATAATCATTATCATCAAGTTGCAGGTATTTAGCGAAGTGGTATGACTACAAAAGGAGATCCCGCTTTACAACTTCCATGAACTGGGACTTTTGTTTACACTAAACTAATTAAAGAAAATTTTTAAGAAAAAGGAATCAAAATTAAAACAGATCACTGGGATGCTTTTAATGATAGTTATATTGAAGCTGTTAAAAGAGAAAAGGAATTAGCAGTTAGCAAATTAAAGAACAGAAATCACAAACTGTTGTAACAAGTAAAATATCTGAAAACCATGGCAGGGAAAAAAAAACACGGGATCCCTTTACTCAAGAACATCTGGAAGTAATATATTTGATGAGAAGAGAGACACCTCTACAGACTGTTGTCCCCCTTTATCCCCTCCTCCCACTTTCTTGGGAGGTGACATTCATCTACCTCCTCTACTAGCCATTCTGTTGCTATAGGCAGTCATAAGAAAAAGGCAACAGAAGAAAAGGGACAGGAAAATAAAGTAGGGAAGAGACAAGGAAAAGATGTGACAGCAATACTCTGACAATACTCACTTCACATCCTCTAAAGCAAAACAGGAGAAACATGAAACTGAAGAGGGAACTAGCACTAAAACTAGTGATTATGAAAAAGAAATTATAACAGAGGTACCCCTTAGACAAATTCCAACAGGTAGGGGATGGAAACAGTTTGGGTCCATCATCCTTGGATCCTAACAGACTTAGATCACATAAGTTAAACAATTTTCCTAAAATAAAAAAAGGCCCTGTCATTAAAAGTAGCAGTTTCTCTTGACATTTATGGAAAACTGGTTAAAGAAGCAGGGACAGGCTAAATGAAAGGATAAGAGGGGATAAGTATGAAGGGTTGAAACAAAAAAGGGAAGCACTGTTAGAAGCAATCAGTAAAGTGTACCTTAAAAGGACAGATTGGACAAAGATAACTGGTGGTAAGCGAAATAAAGGTGAATCTTCACGAGATTACTTAAACAGGCTCAAATTAGTATTTGAAAGGTATTCTAGAGATCCTGTAGAAGCAGCAGCAGGCTCTACTTTTGTGAAGGGTTTGCAACCACAGGCTTAGGCTGCCCTGAAAGAGATGCTACTTAACTTCTGTTTATCTTTTGAACCAGTGTTGAAATTACTTGCCAAGGGAACAATGACTTCTGAATCTGCCCACCCCAGCATTCATTCTCCTGTTGAGAAGTAAAAAAAAAAATTAACGTTTAGAAACTTTTGCTGTCTAGGATCTGCCAGATATCTCTTTCAGGTTGGATGAAGAACGTGAGGATCATACTGTTCAGTGAAGGGTTCTTCTGTCTCAACCCATTTGGAGGCCAACATTGGGTTGGTTTCCCACACATCCGCTGAAGTTGAGCATATGTCTACTACAGATGGAATGGTGAGCTGAAGCTGATTTTGGAAGGGCCTAGGAGGAATTACCCAGATACTTAGGGAACAGGTTCCTGATTCTTTCAGTGAAGTTAGGCAGGGCTCTGAACCACCTAAATTTGTTTGAGCTGAGGGTTCCTATGAAGTCCAAGCATGTAGCTCCTGTGACCAACGATGCCCATAAACAGTGGCAAGATTTCACTCGGGGTCACTTTAAGGTCCATATGGTCTTTACGCTCTCCGTAGGATTGTCTGTGTATTCTGCTGTTCTTTTTCCTCCTCTTCCTCTAAACAGCTTAGGGAGGCTAACGTTTCTAATGATGTGGAATTGGATTTTGGGGAAGAGTCCCTAGCACATTCTTCTCATATCCATTCTTCTCTTGCATGAGGGTCAGGGAACGAGGACACTCGTTCTCTTCATTCCCCTGGTGAGGAGCTTTCTTTTGGTGACACAACTGTAAAAATGATCGAGCACTTTCAGTGGGAGAGTTCCCAAATTTCTGAAGTCCAAAAAAAGTGTTCTTCACTTTTACAAGTGGATTCTCCCCAGCCTTCTGCTTGCCCTCCTGTATCAGAAGTCATTCTGGATGCATTTGGTGCTGCTTCCCAGGCTTCTGAGTCACAGCCTCCTGCACATGGGAAACCCGATAGGTTTTACAAGGTGCCCTAGGATCAAAATTTCTTGTATAAGAATCCCTGCTCTACACCTGCAGTTATTTCTCTCTTTGCTGAAAAATCTTCCAAATTAACTGTCTTCTTCCAAACTTCTCTCTTCTGATAAGGACAGTAGGGTTGTGGATAGGTAGGTTGGAAAAAAGCTTGTATCTCAGCCAACTTGGCTTTCATGGCCATTAACGACCAGACATGTATAACTTGGTATATGCTGTCTCTTCTGCCTAAACCTGAAGGTGTTTGGCTGACATGCCTGATTTCAGAGCTAAGACGTCTATTGTTTCTTTATTGTGTTCTGAAAATCAAGTGATGTGCCATTCTAACAAGTGCAGTTATGATGCTGCTAATGCATCATCTATGGCTGCTGCTTTGGGTTCTGTTTTACGTAGGTAACCATGGCTTAGGTTACATTCTCTTCCTGATGATTTAAAAGCCAAGTTGTTGGATTCTCCTTTGCAGTTGTGGTTTTGTACCCTTTTATGCATTCATTCAGTGCTCATTACAGAAACTTGTAGGGTGACTGAGAAACTGTTTATGTACCTTTTTTTGTGCAGTCTTAGCTAGTGGCCTCAGACTGGCCATAGCCTGAAGTCATTAGGCATGGTGTTTATTGCATTGGTAAAATTACAGTATGATTTAGGGGGCATCAATACCATAAACAATAGAAAGATTAATAAAGTCAGTTAGGGACTTGGCAGTAACGGCAGCAGTCCTTTTTAGAAACAGATGAACCTTCGAGTGAAAGTGCTTTACTGGTGTTTTCTCTGTCAGCCTAACAACTGCTTTTGTAGAAATAGACCAAACAAAAATGCAGTTTAAGTATCAACAGGATCAGTATAGAAACTAAGCAGACTTCTCAACTATAAATAAGTAAGTAAATAAATAAGTACATAAATAAACCTCTCAACCGTCTCTGTTTTGAGGGAATATTCCAGTTTTCAAGTGTGATTTAGGATGTCCAGATTTTTGGAGGTGTCCCTATTTTCATGTTTGATTCATCCCTTCGTATAATTTTCTGCATGTCCCTCATCACATGTGATTTTTGATGCTGTCTAGTATACAGAAAACCACACAACACGACCAACATACTAGTGGCAAAAAAACTGTAAAGAAAGAAGTCACACATCTTTCATCTCCCTTTTTCTGAAGCAAAAATAAAATATCTTTTGTGGTAGAATTTTGCAATAAAGTTGTTACAGTCTGCAGATTTCACAATCTGTCTTTAATAATGTGCTTATATTTTTCCATCATTTTGTAATTACTTGTTTTTTAAACGTGTTCAGTAGTATCCCACAGTAGTGTCTTGCGGGCAGAACCCAGTGTAATACTGTAGGGGGCACTGTCATTGCAAACGGTCATTACTAGTGGTGTCCCCAAGAAATTGGTTCTTGGGCCATTTCTGTTCATGATTTACTTCCCTGATTGCAAGGGTCTGTGTCTGATCAAGTTTGAGGATGATTGAAAATGCAGAGCTTTCATAAGCTCTGCCAAAGACTCACTAATTCTTTAACCGAGTCTAGTACAAGTAAATGGTGTTGAGCTTGTCATCTTAAGTGAAATGATAAGTATACAACGTGCTTTGACAAACATGGCCACCATTGCACCTGCCACACAGGTAACAATCCTTGAATATAGACTCCATTATTAGGGACCCAGCCTAGGCACTTTCATTGACTGAGAACTATCCTTTGACCACCACGTTTCTCCTGGTCTTAGTTAATCCTTTTGTAAAGCCAATCTAAATATTAGGGTTATATCTTCTATGTCAAGGGAAGCTTTTATCCCTGTCTACTCCTCTCCTATCAGACCCATATTAGAATATAAAGCCCCCTTCAGTGTGTACTTGTTCAAACATATATTTAACTTGAAGACAACAGCATTTTATCACAACAAAATCATGGATGCCTTCCATGTGCTATGTAGAGTGACTTAAAGCACTTTATCTCTTCTCTGTTTTTTACAAACTTTTGAGGGGCACCTTTGCCTTGGTTACAAAGCCTCAAAGGATGTATTCATGTGTGATGACCTATACATCACAAACTAAACACCACCTTAAACATGAAGGAACTAAAAATCTAGACAACCTTCAACCGTCTACATTTAACAAAGCAGAAATTATGATTTCTAAACTACAAATAAATAAAAACAAATGTATAAACATAGTATGTATCTATATTCCCCCAGGTAATAACTCAGGGACCCTAGAAGATATCCTCTACTGACTATCCAATGCCTACCCCCAAGAGACCATTGTTCTAGGGGACATCAATATAGATTGGAACACCTGCACTGCAGAGACCCCAACCACCATGTAAACCTACATGGTTTTACACAAACTATAACCTCCCCTACTAGGATCAGCAAGCCTGACAATAAAGAAAGTATCGTAGACTGGATATTAATTAAAAGCCCCCACCACATGTACAAATCAGGTACTCTCCCTGAAAATCTAAGTGATCATTTCTTAACGTATACTGTTAAGCATAAAGTTGAATGTCCACATCTATCCACCTATAAAACAATAAGAAATAACAAAAACTTCAGCCTTAAATTCTTAGAACTTAAATTATGCAATTGGTCAATTCTAAAACAGCTACCACTAGATGAGGCAGTAACACACTTTAATAACACATTCCTTGCCATCCTTGACAACCATGCACCTGCATGCTCTATTAGAATTAAAACAAAAGTTGCCCGCTGGCTCACTAAAGAAACCAAACTAAAGATCATCCAAAGAAATAATGCCTGGAACACCTGACGCTCCTCTAAAGCCCCACAAGATCAACTCAAATTTTGACAATATAGGAATGATACAAAAAAATACATATTACTAGACAAAAAAAAAAAAAACTATTTCTGCCATCTACAGCAGAAACACCACAAGCCACAGAAGGTCTGGACTGGTATTAAACTCCTCCACCCAGGGCAATCCACAATTCCAACCCCCTCAGCCCCAACCCAAACATCGCCAGAGTCCATTGCCAACTCCTTCAACAGTTTCTTTACAGAAACCATCCAGGCCCTTCTTAGCAAACTTAAACCCACTTGTCCTAATGCTGAAACCCCTAAACCCAGTGACATTCTCTCCTTCAGCTTCCAAAAAGTTCTGACTTCACTCATTAAAGCCCTAATTAAAAAAATTCAAACCAACCACCCTTTCAGCTGACCTCCTCCCTACAGTCTACCTGCAAAAAGCTGCTGATGTTATAGCATACCCTGTCTCTGTTTTGATAAACAGAACCATAACTGAAGCCTCTATCCACTCTATCTGGAAAATATCACGTCATACCACTCCACAAAGGAGGCAGCTCCACTAAGCTGTCAAACTATAGACCAATAGCTATCCTTTTCCCCTTTGGCTAAAATTATGGAAAGGTGTATCCATAAACAACTCTTACACTACCTTATTCAACATAATCTTCTGGTCAGCTCCCAGTATGGATTTAGACCACAGCACAGTACCACCACAGCCCTCCTCTCCTTTTCTAAAGTCATAAATTCCAGCCATAACAACAACAAACTATCTTCTGCCCTGTTTCTCCATCTTTCCAAGGCCTTCGACATGGTTAACTCTTACCCTAAATAAAATATCCCTAAACAACTATGCCATACAGTGGTTTCAATCTTATCTTAGTGGAAGACAGCAGGCTGTCCTTTGGCAGGACAAACTTTCCACCCATCTCCCCATTACCCTTGGTGTCCCTCAAGTCTCCATATTAGGTCCCCCTTCTTTTCTCCCTCTTTATCAATGACCTCCACACTGTAATCCCAGACGCAACCTGTATACAATATGCAGATGACTCCACCCTAATTTGCTTAGCCTCTATCCCTACAGATCTCCTTAGTGTAACCCAGAAAACCTTGAATATAGTGGAAAACTGGATCTCTAATCAACAGCTGATATTAAATCCTAATAAAACAAAGCTATTGCTCTTCTTCCCTACTCACAAATCCTCTCAACCTTCGTTTACTATAGCATCTAACAATGGGACCATAATCTCACCAGATATGTATACCAAACTCCTGGGTGTTATAATAGACAACAACCTCAAATATGATATGCACATAAACCAAACTATTAAAAGCGTTAATAAAAAACTTGGCTCCCTATACAAAAACAAACCTTTTTTCACCCCTCTAGTTTGGACTGCCATTGTTCATACCCATCTGCTTTCAACTCTACTCTGTGCCTCACCAATACTCACTAACTTGAACAAAACTGATCTCAGCAAACTCTCTAGCTGCTACAATCAAATTGCCAGGTTTGGCACAGGAACTCCCTATAGGACACACCATTAGCTGCTACAATCAAATTGCCAGGTTTGGCACAGGAACTCCCTATAGGACACACCATTGTCAAAACCTATACCTCTTAGGATGGCTAGACCTCCCTAGGCTAATTCAATATAATCAACTTACTGTAGCATTCAAGGTTAACCATCCAGAAAAAAATGCCCTCCCTTAAAAATATTATCCATCCCTACAAAACGCTAGGCCACTTCGTTCCACTACAAAACTTTTGGTTCAATCTGTTAAAGCTAATGACCTATCTGGAGAATGTTTGCAAATTTAGTAGGCAAAACCTGGAATTCTCTCCCATCTGACCTTACTCTGAACCCTCCCTTAATCAGTTCAAAAAAAAATCTAACCCAGTATTTTAAAACTCACTGGTTATGTCTTTGCTCTAAACCTAACTAAAACCTCATCTACTTCCATATCCCTGCAATTTTTTAATCACATCGACTTACCTCTTACACTAAAAGGTCTGAAAAGAGAAACTGTAACATCTTTGCAGATACTCTGTATATAGCTGCACCTATAGGTTTGATAAGAAAAACTGTAACATATTTGTATATATTTCTGAATATAAACTGTATTCTTCATAGGCTTGAAATGTTAGACTGTAACTTGTATGTTAATACAATATGTTTGTGCACATACTGTAACTTGCTTGTCTTAAGTTTGGAGCTTTTCTCCTGGGCCTCCACTGAAAATGGACATGTATCCAGTTGGACTATCCCAGGCAACAAATGTAAAATAAATAAATAAATTTCCACCAGGGCATACAAAGCACCTATGGGAGAGGTAGAGATCTCGCAAAGAAGCTTTCTGTGGAATGTACTTCCCTTACATTTAAAACAATCAAACAAGTGTAAAAAGTCACACAGACAAGCCATTCAGTAAAACAGCAAGAGGGTTAAGGTATTACACAGTGAAAACCCTAGCTTGGTTGGGTTCTTCTTGCAGTTTTTGCATGTAAAACAAAGTAGCTCACTGACCATCTTAAAACAAAAAGTGGACTGATGGATGGGAAACTGTATACTTACCCCTGGTCTGAACTCTGATTGAAAGGGGAATAAATCTATTGGTATTTATTTCTTGGTGTAGCTATAGATAGGATTTTAGTGTTAGTCTAGAAATGACCATATCCAATCACGGTTTCGGCCGAAACCGCGGACCGCGAGTGTCGGTCCTTTTCCTTGCGTTTTTTAGATATTTGCGAAGTCGGAGGATCCGACGGCATAATATAAGCAAAATCGAGCGAAAAACTCCTCAGCAAATTCCGACCCGGCCTAGCGTCCGCGGTTAAAAGAAGCACAGGCTAGACAAGCTGCGACGTCGTGGTCTGGGCCTAGACAAGGTAAGCAGTAAGAGTGGAAATCTTTATGAGGTATTTGTTTCCCACAAGTTAAACAGTTATTCACTTTTTCTGACATCGGCTGAGGCAAGAAAAGGTCCCCAACGGGGTATTTAGCTTTTTAGAAGTCTTCGGTAGTAGTATTCGGTAGTATTCTCTGGTTCCGACCGACCGGCACTTGCGAACAGCTTCTGCTTCGGGCGCCATGCGGCAAGAAAGACTGAGGAAGATGGCGTTGGCTGATGCCTTTATACCCGAATAACTGCAGCTATGACGTCGGGTGAAGTGCGACACCAGCCGAGGCCAGACCCAGACTTTGGAATCCGGCCGACCGAAGGGCTGCCTGACGACAGGACAACCCATTTGTAAGGACTGCAGATGCATCCTTGAAGGACATCAGCAAGAGGGTTAAGGTATTACACAGTGAAAACCCTAGCTTGGTTGGGTTCTTCTTGCAGTTTTTGCATGTAAAACAAAGTAGCTCACTGACCATCTTAAAACAAAAAGTGGACTGATGGATGGGAAACTGTATACTTACCCCTGGTCTGAACTCTGATTGAAAGGGGAATAAATCTATTGGTATTTATTTCTTGGTGTAGCTATAGATAGGATTTTAGTGTTAGTCTAGAAATGACCATATCCAATCAACAGCCTAGTACGAAGCTGTGAACTTATAAAACCATCCTTTGTGTTCCTTTGTCTCAGTAGTCCTAACCAGTTCATATTCAGTCATCTAAGAGCATAAGAGCATGAATTTGTTCCTTACATAGTCTAAGCTGGCTAATTTCACTGTACCTTCAAGTATTTTAATGAAGCTGAAGGTGGCATACATGCTCTGCCTACATAGTGCTTGGTGGTGTCCCCATTCATGAGTTCTATGACCAAATGTTTAGAAACATATTCTTCCAGTAAGTCATGTTTCCTGAAGGTTGATACCCGAAAACATTATTTCATTATTAGACACACTACTTTTTTCTTTGGCCATTTCTGTTCTCCTGGAAGATGCTGTAGTTGTGAAATAGATGACCAAGTAAGCAGAAGCTGTCCTTTAGCTATTTCTCATTAGCCCCCTGCTAGACAGGGGTCCAAGGAAGTAAATATTGTGGGAAAAAATATCCAGGGAATTGTTATGGCTAGGCCTGTATAGGCCCCTAGGGCTGATAGCCCAGTAACAACCTTGTTTGTGTCTTTCAGCTTTTCCCGGTTAGGGGTCGCCACAGCGGAACTCCGGTCCGCTAATGATTGGCAGTTGATTTTTACGTACCGGCTTGCCAGGCCTGACGCACAACCTTCAACGAAGGTACGCCCATTCACGCATGTCTCCACACCGAAGACGCTCTAGCTGAGAATCGAACCGGACAGCGTCTTACTGTGAGGCGACAACGCTACCGCAGCACTATGAACTAGAAAATTTCCTTAAGTATGCTGAACATTGTACTGAGTGAGTACATACAGAAAAAAAGGGAAGTAGAACAAAAACTTATGAATTCACAAATTACAAGTTATGAAATGAGGGGAAATAAGGGAAGAGGCAGAGTAAGATTTCAAGGTAATGGTAGGCAAATGCCACCATGAACTATGGAGTAGAATGCTAGAGGAGAGAAGCAGGGTCAGACAGCTGCTCCTCCATTCCCTGATAATGAACTTTGTTTCAACTGTGGTAGGACTCGGCATTGCACTGGAAAATGCCCTTATAGACAGAGGCAACAGGAGAACTGGAGCACTCGGCAACCGGACTACAGTAATGCTCCCCTCTCACCCCCACCAATACAGACTCAGGGAAGTCAAGGAAGCTCCATACTGACAACACTTAAGTGAAGGAAAAGAGGTAAGCCTAAATACTTTAGTACATATAAATCAAAAGGGACCTTATGTGGAACTAACTGTAGGAAAGAACAAAGTCCCACTTTTAATTGCTACAGGTATCTCTAGGTCTGTACTTAAAGTGAGTTCAACTAGGGAAACACAAATAAGACCGCTTCAGAGAAATGAGGAATTACTGCATCAGGTATCCAAAACTGCATGGGTACAGCATTCTAAAGAGGTACGGACAGGTAATATCTGCAGAACCAGTAAGAATTTGAGTAGATTCAAACAAACCACTTCCCAGAGTACCATAATATCCCTGAAGCCAGAAACAGAAGAGTGACTTATCTGTTATTCAGTCTGTTACAGAAAGGAATAATTGTCACAACTAGAAACTGCCATACTTCTCATTAAAAAGCCTGGCCAGAACACTTACATATTCGTGCAAGATTTGACAGCTGAAAATCAGGCAATACTTCCCTCTTATCAGTTGTCCCCAACCCAGCAAGTATTGTTAGCAGTACAGCATGATGGGCTACTTATTTCTCTCTTACAAATTTTTGCTCAACTTTCTTTTCTATACCGATATACTCTGACAGTCAGTATTTATTTGCTTTTGCATATAAAGGACAAGAGTACACTTGGACAAGGTTACCTCAGGGATATAGTGAATCCCCATGTATATTTTCACAAATCTTAAAGAGGGACTTGGAGGATGTACAGTTTCCTTACCAATCTGTATTAGTGCAACATACATGGATCACACATACTGCAGCACTGCTAATGGGATACTATTTTCTTGTTAAACATAGCAGAGAAAGGATAAAGTGTCAAGAGAAAAATTACAGCTTTGTTCAAAGGTAAAATACCTGGGTCATGTAATATCACAAGGAAATAGGCAAATATTGCCTTCACTTTTCAAGGAAATAACCAAAGCCCCAAGTCCAGTCACTCAAACAGCTTAGATCTTTCTTAGGTATGGCAGGATACTATAAACAGTTAATTTTAAATTATGCAGAGCTATCAAGGCCACTAACAAAACCTGCTAAAACTAAATACACCAGAACCCTTACTGTGGTGAGAAAGTGAAGAAAATTAATTTATTTTGTTAACACAAGCTTTAGCAAATGCTCCTGCTTTAGATTTACCAGATTAAGGTGCTGTGGTAGTGTTGTCGCCTCACAGTAAGACGCTGACTGGTTCGACTCTCAGCTAGAGCGTCTTCTGCATGGAGACATGCATGAATGGGCGTACCTTCGTTGAAGGTTGTGCATTAGGGCTGGCAACTCAGCACATAAAAATCAACTGCCAATCATTAGCGGACCGGAGTTCCGCTGTGGCGACCCCTAACCAGGAAAAGCAAGACACAACAACAGAAAACCATTCTTACTTTTCTGTCATGAGAAATGTGGGTTTGCATCAGGACTGCTTATACAAAAGCTTTGGGGAAAATCACAAACCCTTGGGCTTATTACAGTATGGCAATGGATACAGTGACAAAAGGATTGCCACCCTGCCTAACAGCAGTTGCTGCAGCCGTCCTGATGGAAGAATACACTGCCTCAATTTTCCTAGGACAAGAACCTACAACTGCAGTTCCCCATGCAGTGGCTACCCTTTTACTAAAAGCAAAAATGCAGCACTTCTCTCCTTCAAAGCTGATAAAATATGAGTTGGTGCCGATTTCAGACCAGACTAATACCATTGATCAGTGTCCAGTTTTAAACCCTGCATCTCTGCTACCAACTGCAGAGGAGGGAGGATTACATGATTGCATTATTGTTACTAACCATTTGCTTTGTCCTATGAAGGACCTGCCTGATATCTCATTTCAAAAATGCTGAAATAGAGCTATTTGTGGGTGGATATTGTTGCTGGAATTGTTATATGTACTGAAAGTGCTGTGATAATAAAATACAGACTTGAATAACTCACTTCATCTCAAGTGGCAGAATTAATCACAGCTGCTAAGGCATGTGAATTTGCTAGGGATAAACTGAACACACACAGTGGATTTAAAAAGTGTACACACCCCTGTTAAAATGCCAGGTTTTTGCGATATAAAAAATGAGACCACAATAAATAACTTCAAAACTTTTCCCACCTTTAACGTGACCTATAACCTGTACAATTCAATTGAAAAACATAAAATCTGTTAGGGAAAAAAATATAAAAAATAAAAAACATACAATAAGTTGGTTCCATAAATGTGCACACCCTTAAACTAATACTTTATTGTAGCACCTGCTGTAATTAGGAAGGGAAGAGAGAAATTATGATGGGAGTGTAGGTGATATTGTTTGGTGGAAAGGGGTGATGAGTAGGCACATGTATATGATTGGAAGAGGAGTGTAAAAGAAAAAAAAAACAGTACAGGCAAAAGAAGATTGGATCGGACTATGTGGCTACCTTCAAGAAAAAAACTACCTTTGAGTACAGGCAAACTAACTGCTGTTTCCTTCACTAGCTCCTAATGTAGCTAAACTTTAAGAACAGTAAGCCATGCCGATTATGTTCTGTGTTGTTAATTCAATCTGTTACAAGGACGTGGACAATGAAAAACAGATTCAAATCTGTACGCTGATTAACGTAAAATTTGCATACATAATTACATAACCCCACCTACACCAGTGGAATTGTGGGATACCAACTTTCAAATGCAAACTGAAGAGCAGAACCAAAATATATGAAGTCTCTTTGGGAGGGAACTCTTGATTGATAAAAGTAGTAACAAGATGGCCCAAGGTTGAAATGGGGGGGGGTCCATTCAGATATACACAATCAGGTTAATAATAACAGGAGTGTGGAAAAAAACCCTGAGATGACATACATTAACAGTTACAGCAGAAAAGTTAGCTCCAAGTATAATAAAGAAATTGTGTCACATTTTTAAGGTAAATTTGCAACTCCACTGTCCTCAAAACCTATAATAATCTGATTCCCTTGAACGTATTAATAGAAGCACTAACAATAAGCTGGGAAAAACATGTGAAGAAAGTGGTCTAAAGGGGCCTGACACACTGCCTTGGTTCTCATGAATATAAGAGGAACACTAAATGGAAAGAAAAAACTCAATCCTCATTTATGGGCCGCCCCATGAGAATGCCATCTGTTCCACCTGTCCAAAATGTAGAGTTTACATTTACTGATGATGCAGTATTAAATGACTGTTCAAAATGTGACTCTGTTATACAGACTTTGCACAAAAGGACTTGTGAAGCCCTACCCCAACCTTCAGCTCAACCTTTCCATAATCTGCATCCTAGGGATTGGGTTTCCGTTAAAGTCTTTAAGCGAAAATCTTCCCTGCAGCACAGGTGGAAGGGACCAGACTTTGTTATTCTTACAACAAATACTGCTGTTTGGTGTGCTAGTTTATCAACTTTAATTCATGCGTCTCACTGTAAGAAGACCCGTCTAATATTCACACAAAGAATGATACCCTACCTGCTCCTGATAACATCATTCCTGATTGTCTTAACTCCTCTTCTCTTCTAGCTCTCTCTCCTTCCTCTTCTAGCTGAGACAAGGGAAAATCTTTTTTTGCAAGTACTACATCAATATACAGCAAATCTGAATATCAGCAACTGCTGGGTCTGTGCATTAGTTGCTGAACACTCCAGAGGAAGCATACCTCTCAACCTAGAAACATTAAAAATCTGGACAAGGCCCATGAAAAACAGATTCAAATCTGTACACTGATTAACGTAAAATTTGCATACATAATTACATAACCCCACCTACACCAGTGGAATTGTGGGATACCAACTTTCAAATGCAAACTGAAGAGCAGAACCAAAATATAGCACCAGAGTCCCCCTGCAGCCATACCAATGTCCCATTACCTGGCTATTTCACCCCATTTACTATAAACACTAATGTGTCCATACTGCTTTACTTCTACAATGATCATTTGGATTTTATTTTTACATTTTATATCACAATGCACAAACACTAATAGATATCTGCTAAACAAAGCAACACTGTCTCACAATGAAAACTTGGCATTAAAACTTCTCTGCCACTGAAACTCACATTCATTAAAACAGCATTGAAACCCACACCCCATCCAAAGAAAATGCATCTGCCCAGTGGTGGTTAAAGACTACCTTTGGGCTGTTTTCAAATCATTGGCCCCTTGCACACAAAAAGTACAGTTGTGTACACTTAAATGTAGATGTTCGAGTGTATTCACTGTTGCAATCATTACATTTGGGTTATCTGCTTGCAGGTAGCCCTCAGTCGGCCTGATTAACAAAGTCTTGGGTCCTGTGTCTGTTGCTATCCCTTCTTCCATGACGCCAGGTCGTCAGGGGTATAAAACATGCAGCCGACGCCATTACATCAGTTTTTCTTGCCCCAGATGTCAGGTGCCCCCTAATGGGAAGCAATTAAATATAAAAGTACAATGATATACCTCCAACAAAAAAGCAAATACACCAAAAAGGCTTTTAAGCATAGTAAAGGAAAGTAGAGGTATAGCCACAAAGAAGTTAGGGGGCTGGAGGGAGGGTAACCAGGACTGCAACAATGAATACACTCGAATATCTACATGGTATGGTAAGTGCACACAACTGTACTATGTTCTTCGTGTTTCACTGTTGCAGTCATTACATTTGGGTAGATTCCCAAAGCTATGGTTGGGAGGAGGAATGTAGATAGCATTAGGACCAGCTATAAGGCTCTGCAAGACTGCAGTGGCAAAGCCAGCTCGGGATTTAGAGAAAATTGGCAAATGATAATGCTTGGCGAAAGTATGTACAGAACTCCAGGTAGCAGCTTCTAGGATGTCCCTGGTAGGGACGCCTCTGAGAAAGGCTGTAGAGGTAAATGCAGCCCTGGTGGAGTGAGGTCTGATCCCCTGGGAGATAGGTATTTCATGGTGCTTATAGCAGAAATTAATGCAATGGCCTATCCATTTATCCTTCCCCTCTGCCCCTGCAGCAAATGCCGCCAGCAGTTGTTCAGATTTCCTTTGAGGTTTAGTCCTGTCCAAGTAGAATATAAGTTGTCTGTGCACATCTAAGGAATGCAGTATCCGTTCCCTTTGTTCTGTGGATTGGGAAAAAAGGTTGGCAAATGAATGGACTGTCTAAGAGCCACACTGGATACCACCTTGGGCATGAAGGATGGATTGGTTCTGAGGGACACCCTGTCCGCATGAAAGATGATGAAAGGCTCCACTGCCATAAGGGCCTGTAATTCAGATACCCTTCTAGCTGAAGTGATTGCTAAAAGGAAAGCTGTTTTACAAAAAAGAAATTGTAAGTCTGCAGTAGCAGCTGGTTTGAAAGGAGGTAGAGTGAGTTTCTCCAAAACAAAGTTAAGGTCCCAGGCTGGGGTTGGAGCTCTCCTGGGTGGTCTCAAATTTTTGGCCCCTCTGAGGAACTGCTTGAGCAGTGGATGAGAGAAGAGGGGAGGTTCTGTGTTATAATGAGCTGAAATGGCTGAGGCGTGGATTTTAATCGAGGAAAAAGACAGGCCCTTGTGAAGCATCTCAGTTAAGTATTGCAAAATCTGAGGTAAACTGGGCGCTGCTGTACTCATCCCTTGAGACTGGTTCCAGGCATAGAATTTTTTTCCATTTTTCAGCATAAGATTTTCTAGTACCTTTCCATAATCTGCATCTTAGGGATTGGGTTTCCATTAAAGTCTTGCCTCTAAAATGATATCCATCACAGGTTTACTGAGGGATGGTAAAGGAGAGATTATGTAATAAGCCAGGCTGCAAGGTTCAGTGTTAGAAGCTGAGGGTGCAGAATCTGGTTCTCCTGCTGAGACAACAGGGAAGGAGTCTGAGGCAGGTGCCATGGGGATAACCGTGACACACTGCACAGGAGGGGGTACCAGTGTTGGCGCGGCCAGTCTGGAGCAATCAAAATCATCTTTGGTTTGTCCTGTTTGATTTTTAGTAGTACTTTGGAGAGCAGAGGCAGAGGGGGGAAAGCATAGACTGATAGGTTTTTCCAGCTGAAGGACAGAGCATCCACTTTCCGGGCTTGTTTGTGGGGAGTCCTTGCACAAAATTTGTCCAACTGGTAGTTTTGGGGAGAGGCAAACAGGTCTATATCTGGACTCCCCCATTTGCTGGTCAACATGTTGAAAATCCTTGTTTCCAGTTTCCACTCATGTGTGTCCATGAGGATTCTGCTTAGTCTGTCTGCCAGTGTATTTAATTTTCCTGGCAGGACTTGAGCTTGTAGGTGCACTTGGTAGCACAAGGCTGTGTTCCACAACGCCATGGCTAGTCTGCAGAGGGGGTAAGAATGTGTATCCCCCTGCTTGTTTACGTACCACATAACAATGGTGTTGTCTGTCTTTACCATTAGTTGTCCTGGAAGAATGTGGTCCTTGAAGACTGTTGGATCATTCTGCACAGCTAACATTTCTTTCTGATTGATATGCAGGTGCATTTGACTTGGGTTCCATTTGCCATGAATGCACTTCCCTGCCAGGTGAGCACCCCATGCATAGTCCGATGCATCTGTTGTTAGGGTTTGGGCGGCAGGGGGTGGTGTGAAAGGTAGTCCCTTGTTTTGGTGGCAGGCCTCTGCCCACCAAAGGAACTCTAGGCGTAGGCAAGGTATGATAGGAATCATTGCTTCTAGATCCTGAGAATGTTGACACCATAGGCTTTTTAGATACCACTGTAGTTTCCTCATATGCAGTCTTGCATATGGAATGGGAAGAATGCAGGAGACCATGAACCCCAAGGCTTACAGTATTTGTCTTGCAGATAGCAGGGTTTTTGTGGCCACTTGTTTGAAGTAGGTTGTCAAATTAGTCTGTTTCTCTGGCGTGAGGTAAGCCATCTGGGAAGTTGTATTCAAGCTTGCTCCCAGGAATATAATTTGTTGACAGGGTACCAGGTGTGATTTCTTTTCATTTATGGTATACCCCAGACAAGGTAGAACCCTTCATACAAAGGCCAGATGATTCAAAAGTATGGCCTGGCTTTCAGCTTGAATTAGACAATTGTCCAGGTATGGGTATATTTGAACATTTCTTTGTCTGCAAAATGCAATAACTGGAGCTATGCACTTTGTGAATACCCTGAGCACAGTAGATAAGCCAAAGGGCAGTGCAGAGAACTGATAGTGCATGTAGCCTGCTTTGAAGCATAGATATCTTCTGCAAGATTCCCTGACTGGGATGTGCAGGTATGCTTCTTTTAAATCTAGTGTTGCCAACCAGGCATCTTTGCCTAGCATAGGAAGTAATTGGTGAAGAGTCAGCATCTTAAATTTTGGAATCTCCAAAAAGATGTTTAGAGTAGACAGGTCCAGGACAGGATGCCATGAATTGTCATTTCTGGGTACCAGGAAAAGTCTTGAGTAGAAATCTTGTCCCTTTTCCTCTTCTGGTACCAGTTGAATAGCCCCCATGCTTAAGAGAGAAAGTGCTTGTTTTTGGGCCTCCGCCCACTGATTTGGGAGTAGGTCCGGCCACCCGCTTGGTGTTGGCAACGTGTGGAAGTGAAATCTGTATCCCTTGGACACTATATTTAAAACCCATTTGTCCTGGGTAATGAGTTCCCAATTCTCTGCATGAAGAGCAATCGTTCCCCCCCAAAGGGGCAGTCAGTTGATAAGTGCTTGGAAATTTTAAAAGGAAGTCATTGAGACAGTTTACCATAGGGGGGAGTCTTATTATTCCCAGATTTGGAAGTGGAGGCCCCCCCACTGCTTAGTTCTGTGCCCCCCCCGGGACTGAAACCTGGAGTTTTTGCTGTGTCTGGGTTTGGCTTGAGAAGACCTGGAAGGGGATGGAAAGGACCAATTCTTAGAGGGCCAGTGCCTACTAAATCTAGGAGGCTGAACTTGTAAGAAATCTTTAACAGTTTGCATAGATTTAGCTTTATCTTCCATCGTTTTAAGAACTTCCTCAGCCTTGTTGCCAAACAGGCGGTCCTGATTTAAGGGAGCATCCAACAATTTAGCTTTAACAGGATCAGGCAAAGATTGCTCCTTAAGCCAAGCATGCTTTCTGAGCACAGACCAAGTAACAGCAGCCCTGCAAGAGGCCTCTAATGAATCAAAACCACATTGCAAAGTATGTTTTCCAACTTGTTCAGCAGAATGCATTAAATCCTGTAATTCTTTATTTTCCACACAGTCAGGAATCAACATTATTTTCTGTTTAAGCAGTCCAGTAACATGTTGCTGATACTTCAACATATGAAACTGGCAGTTTAAATCCCTAATGGCCAAGGTTGCAGAAATGTAAACCTTCTTACCCCATCTATCCAGCGCCCTGGAATCTCTATCTGAAGGGGTAGGATTTTTAGCAGTAGAAGCCTTAATGCCATTGGGCCCCTGTGAAATAGTCTCTGGATCTGCAATAGGATTTTTAAAAAGGAACTTGTGGGACTCAAGGACCCTGTAGTATCTGTCAGGTTTTCTGGGTGCAAGAGGCAAGGAATCAGATTCTGAAAAAGCATCATCAACAATGTCTAGTACAGGAGGAATAGTTAAAGGCCTATGCTGAGGTAGGCTTTCCCAGTGGAAATGCTCCCTTAGAGTATGTAAGGTTTCCTCAAAAAAAAGTCCTCAGGAGGGGAAGCATAGGGAATGGAGTCCTCTGCATCAAAATCTTCATAAGTAGATAAGGGCAAATCAAGATCATCAGAAGAATCAGAAAAAACAAAATCCTGGTCAGAAGATTCATAATCAACTTCAGTCCTAGGCCTCTTAAAAGGGGGGGGGGTTGGCTACCCCCGATTAGTTATTACATCTTCAGCCATTCTTATCATTTTTTTTTTAGGCATAGAGGCCTGAGCATGTGGCCTGGGCGTTGTTTTTTTAGGCATGGTTCGAGAGAGTTAGGCCTAAGTAAAGAAGGAAGCATTGGTTTAATATGAAAGTCCATAGGCCTGAATACACGCTCAAAAGCCAGTGCCTGAACAGTGGCTCCGGGCCCATCCAAGGTACAGACATCTGCGGGTTCCATAGTTGAAGCATCTTGCGGCATACTGGACTCTGAATGGGTCTCAGTAGAGGCCTGCGAATCAGAAGTAGTGGGTATCAGGGGCTGTGAAAGCATCTCACTGAGTACCGGCTAACTGGCGACTGGCTTAGGAGAAGCGGCGGCGGCGGTTTTGGACATTGACGGCCTGTCTCTGTCTTTATCTTTGCATTTTTTCAGAATCCCGGTAGTCGGATGGCTAACGATGACATTTCTGGAAAATTAAACAGAGAACCGAAATATTTAGAGGCGAAAATATACAGATGACGGATAGTGCGCTGATTAAATAAGGCATAAAACCGACAGCAAGGTACTTCGTGATCAGGGCCTAGGCAAGGAATACAGTATGAATGAAAATCTTTATGAGGTATTTACTTTCCACAAGTAATGCAATTATTAACTTTTACTGACATCGGTAACGAGCAAGAAAAAGTTTCCCCAACGGGGTACTTAGCTTTAGTTGAAGACTTCGGTTCTGAAACTCGAAAACGAAATTTTCAGGAGTCGGCCGACCAGCACTTGCGAACTGCTTCTGCTTTGGGCACCGCACGGCAAGAAAGACTGATGTAATGGCGTCGGCTGCATGTTTTATACCCCTGACGACCTGACGTCATGGAAAAAGGGACACCAACCGACGCAGGACCCAAGACTTTGTTAATCAGGCCGACTGAGGGCTACCTGCAAGCAGATAACCCAAATGTAATGACTGCAACAGTGAAACACAAAGAACATCAAGAAACATACATGTGTTCTTTTCTTTGATACACCTTCCTAACTTTATTAAATTATATTCCTTGTATAATACAGCACGCTTGCTAGACGTAAGTTGGAGTGCATTTTAAATTTATTATTTAAACATTTTTCCAGTAGGCAATGAAACAAACTGCATGAACCAATAATGATAAAACTACCCTATTCAGTTCATTTCCATGATAAAAGTCTACTTCACTATACACACACACATATATATATATATTACACATAGATAGAATGACAGTAATGTATGGCACAGGCATCTTGCACAGCTTCTCGCACTTATTTTCAATTTCAGTTTTTTTTTTTCCAGTGGGGGGATAAAAGACCAAAAACCAGGGGCACATTTTAAACATTGCTTGTATAAATGTGGAAAGTTGCTTGAATAAAATGTTGTGTTACCACCATGCATTTCACTGCCAAGTCTTGAACCCAGAACACTTTGCACTATAGTCAGAACAACACACCACTAAGCCAAATCAGCAGTCTCCTGAAAGACAGGAAAACTGAAACTTAAATGGCCATCATTTAGTGAATTCAGTTTTCATTTCTCACCATAGCTCTCAACCTCTTAGCACAAAAAACCTGGACAAAGCCAATAATGGGGAAATACATAATTCAGTTCTCACCATAGCTCTCAACATCTTAGCACAAAAAACCTGGAAAAGCCAATAATGGGGGAATACAGCCCCAAAATGGGGACAAATTTCAAATACTGATTTTATAAACTTAGAAAATTGCTAGAATAAAAGGTTTTGTGTTACCATTTATTTTCTGAAGAATATGAAGTTGTTGTGTCTTTTGGCTTTTCCCGGTTAGGGGTTGCCACAGCGGAACTCCGGTCCACTAATGATTGGCAGTAGATTTATACGTGCCGAGTTGCCGGCCCTGATGCACAACCTTCAACGAAGGTACGCCCATTCATGCATGTTTCCACACAGAAGACGCTCTAGCTGAGAATCGAACAGGACAACGTCTTACTGTGAGGCGACAACGCTACCTCAGCACCACCACCGCAGTCTGAAGAATATTTAGTCTGAAATTCAAATGCCTGTCAGTATTTAGTGAATTCAGTCCTTCAGTGTTTTTTTAATGAGGAACAGAAGAAAAATATGAGACAATCTCACAAGTGGTGGTGGCTAGGGACTTTAGGCTCTTTTTACCTGTACCCAAGGTACAGGGTTTGAGCCCGAGTACCTCTAGCCACCAGGTGTATGCTGTTGGGGGGCGTTTGCACACACAGACACACACCAGTAGCTTCAGCTCATAGCAAGAATAAACTCTGTCCGTTGTTTACTCCATTAGTCCCTAACCCGTGCAGCTCGCAGTAGGAAATAATGTTTCTGCTACCTAACTCTGTGCAGCTCACCCTTGCAGAACTTGCAGACAGATCCAAAACTCTGCTCTCTTGCAGCTCGCAGGAAATAAACTCCGTCCATGCAGCTCACCCCTTGCAGAAATAAACTCAGTTCTCATTTCTGCAGAATAAACTCCGTTCTCATTTCTGAAGATAGATCCATGCAGTCCTAAAACTCCGTTCTCTCGCAGCTGCAGTTGTTTCCTTGCACTTGCATTCAAACAGCTGGAAATGTGTGGACATGAGCTCAATTCCCCATCATTTGGACCCCAAAACTCTGTAAAAACCGAGCAATTCAGTACGGTTGGGAGGTATGAGAAGAAGCATTCTTATGATTCCAGTTCCAGCACTTCAAACAGATTTTGAATAAAACTTATTTGAGAAAAACCTAACTCGGCATAAAGCTTCATCTGTTTTGTAAAACGTATACTTTCAAACAGCAGTATCTAGACCAGGAAATACCCGATATGCAAGACAAAAGACAGTTCATGTAGGCTACAGTAAAAGTAATGTGACTTGACATGAACATGTTTTAAAATGAACTCAAACTGAAATCTTACAGCTAGGGACAAGGTATGGGTATGCTAATTATTGCATTTGTGGAAATTGTGCCCATCCCTGGCTTCCCACAAAATGGCCCAGATGGTGCTAGGTCAGCTAGATTACCCCTCCTATCCAGCATTTTTGGTCTCCCCAACTGTCTGATCGGAAATAAAAAATCAGTGCATCCATCTGAACAGGTACTGAGTTTCTTTCTGCCTCATTTTGGTACATATGGACATATGGAACTACTGGTGAACTGAATGCTTTATCACAGGTATTAACTGAATTGGCTAATAAATATGTTCAACGTATCCGTCTGGCTAACAGGGAAATTAATGAAATGATGAGGGTTGTGGTGCTGCAAAATCATCTGGCCCTTGATATGACTCTAGCATCTAAAGGGGGAGGATCTGTAAACTCTTAGATAAGTGCTGTTGATCTTATATTTATTTCCATGATGAACAAGAAAAAATAGCTGACTACATGAGGAGCCTGCTAGAAATCTAACCAGAATTGAAACAAAGTGGACATTATTAGACTGGTTAGGAAATGGTTTTAGAAATACAAGAACTATTATTTTTCTTTGATTGTTATAGTAATTGCAGTTTGTCACATTCTCTAATGAAAAATGTGTTACTGAACTGTTTTATGACAATTAAAAAAAAAATGGCAATGTCTTCCTCAAAACAAAGACACCCTACAGTTTGCGAACTGCAATAACATTGTTGTTGATAACCGACAAAATACTCATTGTAATCAAAGGTGACATCTACGGGGTGTCAAAGGAGGGAAATTCATGAACTTTAAACGTACTTTGACTTAGGAATGGGGTCCATTCCCATTATGGTATTAGAAACCCAAAAGATTTGTAGAAATTAAAAAGAGTGAATATAGCAGAAATAAAAAAAATTACAGTGAATGCAAAGTTCTTCTTTCACTCTGTAATTCTGAATGCTTAGAGATAGAATGCTATACTCTTTTCCTTTCACTGTAATAGATTGCAAAGTAACTTGCATATGTTTCCTGTTATCTAAAGGCAAATTCTATAGCTGTGTTACTAAATCAAACTAAGGGAGTATATACCAACAACAGTGATTTTACATTGATCATTACTTGTTAGTAGACCCATTTGCTTACACTACACTCCTTTTTTGTTTCGTAAGGGAGTATATACCTTTGTGAAGTACCACAAAGATGTCAGAGGGGTCTATGCCATAACTTATCCTAATGAAGCTTTCTCGAGTACAAAATTTCACTGTAAAATGGTAAAAGGAGCCCAAGATGTGAACCGGATACAGCTCTCCTTATTTAGTAACAGAACAATGTTATGCTCCCATACATGTACTTTTCATGCAAACAACACAAGAAGTTGTAAGATACCGAGTCATTAAAATTTTTGCATATCATGTGTGCCTCATGTTAATACCTAGTATCTTTTAAGGTATAAAAGGATAGTCTTTATTTTACTCCTTTGGGATCACGTTAGAAAATTCTTGATCTCCCTCATGAGCTGTGATTTGGAATAAATATTATATTTGTAAAGCCAGATATTCTCCCTGTCTTTGCAATATTAATTTATTTATATTATTTTTACATTTGTTTACCAGGTAACTCTGACTGGGCCAATGGCCCATTTTCAGCGGAAGCCCCGGGAGAAATGCTCCATTACATAGATGCAATTGACGAAAATGAAACAGTTAAACAGTGGTAAACTAAGAACAGTGGAGAGACACTCCATTACATCAATACAACTCAATAAATGAGTAACAGTAGTAAGATAAGAAACAGTTTAGTAAACTATTAAAAACAATAACATATTAGAAAGTTGTACATAAACAGTAGACATATAACATTAACATGACATGGGAAAAAGATTAGTCCATTGGTAAAACATGTTGTTCATGATTCTTCGTAGAGTAGCTTAATATGACAGTCAATAACACACAAGAGTAATGCATATGTATGTGTGAGTTGAGGTAGTAAAATCAGAATTTACATAGGCAACACTTAAGGGTGCATGAGAGGCGAGATTGACAGAAGTGGATGAAACTAGGTAGAGGTTAGATCAAGAAGTCAGAGCTAGAAGGCATAGCATAGGACTAAAGTAAAGTGAGAAAGAAAATTTAGCCAGGCATAGTGCAAGAGCAAACCCAAGAGTTGGTGAAATGTTCTTTAAGTAGCAGCTTGAATGTGGGTGTGTTAGTAGTATTACGTATATTCTGAGGCAGTGTTCCACGACTTTGATATTTTGTTGGAGAACAGGGAATCCCTGTTACTACTACTGGATTTCATTACCCTAACAGAAGCAAGCAGGTATTAAGATATAGGGCTACAAATTCAGAACTTTGAAGGCAAGCCATTAGGACAACACACTTTCTTTCCAAATCTATCAAAAGCTTTCCCCATCGTTGTCAGAAGGGATGGCAAATTTGGCACTACATAGCTTATCCAAAGAAATAACTGCAGAATCTGATATGTGATTAGAAAACATATTTGTGGAATTGAGAGAGCTTATAAATCTATCAGATATTTTAGGGGCAGGGGGATGACTGTCAGCTGTAGGCAGTCAAGAAAACATCCTCTAGATCTGACAGCACAGGAAGAACAGCTGCAGGCTGAGGAAATTCCAACTGTAACAATCATAATACCTTTGCTGGAATAATGGAGTTTCACACTGCTCCCACTGAAACAATTTTATCCTGGATGTAGTTTCAGAAAAAGATAACTCCTTGGACAAGAGTATCTGAAGAAAAAAAATTGTCAGAATCATATTCCCCGGGAGAATTACATTCCCACCCAGTTAGGGTGAGTAGAAGGTGCCCAGAAACTTTGGATGCTGGCTGGTTGTCATACTCCTTGCAGAATATGATGCATAACATAGGCTGCTGCAACAGTGACCTAATTATTAACATCTTCCATAACTTACTTTATCCCGAACTTCCACTTTGACTTACAGGACAGAATCCGCAGCTATCAGAACCCTGGCTGGAATGTTATCCTGTCCATCCACTTTGACTTATGGAACGGAATCTCGGCTAGAAGATCCCTGGGTGCTATCATCATAAAATACCCTTGAAGACCTCAACCTAGAGATCACATTCAAACAGTGATGCTTTACAAGATGTGCATAGTAGACTTCACAGCAGAAAAATAAATGCCATCAACAGTAGAATTCTTGAAACAAGGCTAAGGAAGTTGCAGTGAACCCTGAAGGATGAGCCTTAGGCATAAAAGAGGCTTTGCTGTTGGCTTGCTATATAAAAATATGCAGGCAGGCAGCCAGCTGGACAAATTCAGAAATTTTCTGATCCATTTAGGATGAGGAGTAGGAAATGAAAAGCATATTGTCTGTTCTGAACATTTTCTGTGCAATGCAAATAAAAATCACAGCTGTCTATGAAGATCCAGTGCGTGTAGTAAATACTTTCAGTTGAAGGAATGGTTTGGAAAAAAGACAGTTTACAGTACCTTCTGGAATACTAAGCATGGAGGTTTTTATGATAGAGAGTGCAACATTGAGATTCTTCTGGCTAAAGTGATAGCCACTTAAAAGTTTCTTTCTAGAAGTCCTTATTTCAACTCTGAGAAAGAGAATGGCTCAAAGACCGAATAAATGAAAGCATCCAAAACAAAATTTAAATCAAAGGGCACTGTGGGGGTCTTTAACTTGTTCTATTAGCAGAAAGGTGCCTTTTAGAAAGTGGAAAGGATGGATTCATTCCAGGAGGGAAGGAAATATCGATCACTACTAGCTATCAGTGGAAATGAAGAAACCATGCAGTCATTTGAGGGATAGATTGCCTGCGAGAGGCTCACTGGATGGGTGGGAAAGGAAATTCAACTCTGGATCTAGAAGCCACAGCCGCTTCTTGAAATTTGGCCACAGCACTGGCAACCGGATGTGCCTCAGCCAGAAAGGGGCTATAAGGATGACTATAGCAGTGCACAGTGATGCTTTCTGAAGGAATTTGTCATTAGTGGCAATGGGGAAAAGATTAGAGGAGTCCAGGAGGTCACTGATGAGTTACAAAGTCTATGTCTGACTGTCCCTCATGGGGGGTCAGGCAGAGAAGCTACTGCATTTGTTATTGGACAGGGAAGCAAAAACGTTGTGGCAAAGCTCACCCTCAAACCATGGGCAGCAAAGCAAAAGGAGGTGGAGCTGCAATATATATAAAAGACATACACACCTCTAGGTTGGTCAAACATTATGAAGCACAGAAGACACTCCAAGTGCACTTATCCATTGACAGGACCCCCTACTCAAATCAACAGACCCCCAGCTTTGACTCAAGATGCCCACTCCACCTATCTGGACCTCTTCAACTCTGTTAGGATTCAACCTGTTACCCTGATCCTAGGTGACTAACTATCCAAGCATAGATTGGAACTACTCATCCCAAAACACAAATGCCCACAGATGCCTTGATTTTGTAAGTGCAAATGCCTTGGATCAGCTGGTCAACACCCCCACAAGAGGTGAAAATATCCTTAACCAACATGAGTAACCATTGCAGCATCCCTACAGTGTCATCCTCCTTTGTTAACCACAAAGGGGTTACTTTCGAAGTCACCATCTCCCCCGAACCCCCCCCCCCCAAGCTAGGATCAAACAAAAACAATTCTACAAAGCTGATTAAAACCTCCTGATGGAAGGTATAAACAGCTTCACTGCCCCCTCCCCCTCCACAGGACCTGGCATATATGTCCAAACCTACACCAAAGTACTATACAAGCATTTACATAGCTGCATGGAATCAGGAATACCAGACAGTACAAAATCCTCCTCCTCAAGGATGAGTAAGCCTGTCTGGTGGACATCTGCAATAAATAAACTCTATAACAAAAGGAAAACAATTGCTGCCCAGTACAAAGAAGGAGCAGATGCCTAACTGGAAGCAATCTCCTTAGCCTGAACAAGCAAATAAGAGCACTAGTGAAATCGTCCAGTCCAAACTGGCCACATCCACTAAAGACAATCACAAGGCTTTCTTCACATATGTCGGCAATCTCAAGGGAATCACCCAGATCTGCTCAGAAGTGGTGGTCAAGGACACCACATACACAAACGCCGTAGATACAGCCAACCTGCTGGCAGACAGGTTCAGTGAAAACTTCACCCCTCTGCCCCCCCTCCCATCTGTAAATCAGGACAACCCCAGTACCTGCCTCCCTCACTTTATCTCTAGGGAGCAAGTCATCACTGCCTTCTCAAAGGCAGAAAATACAGTCTCCATGGGACCCAGTAACATCCCAGGCTGCATCCTACATGAACTCCAGCAGGAACTTACAGCACCTTTAGGCACCCTATTCAACCAAAGCCTGAGTACCTTCTTCATTCCAGCCAAGTGGAGGACAGCTACTGTCATCCCTTTGCACAAAGGCGGAGCATCTACCGATCCAGGAAATTGTAGACCCATCAGCCTAACTAGCCTGGCATGCAAGGCCATGGAGTGGATTATCATGGACCTCATTAACAAGGACATTGACAAACTCCAAACATTCGATCCCACACAGTTTGGTTTTATCAAGGGGAGGTCATGCCTCTTAAACTTGATCTTCTTTGAGACAGCCATCAAAGCCATGGACAAGGGGAAGACCGTGCACAACATCTAACCTTGACCTGGCCAAAGCCTTTAATACTATTTCCCATTCGGGTATAAAAGATAGACCTCCCTCAACTAGGCATCAATCCATATGTTACCAGATGGGTAGAAAACTGGCTCACTGATAGAACCCACCTAGTCAAAACAGAGGAAGCCACCTCAAACAGTTGACCCATAACGAGTGGTGTACCCCATGGATTGGTCTTGGGGCCTTTGTTGTTTGGGATATACTTTTCTGAGGTACAGACCAAAACCAGTGGGCTATGGCTGACCAAGTTTGCAGATGACTGCAAGCTGGGCGCTGTCAGCAATTCCCCTAGTGCTGTGAACATCCTCCAAGAGGGTCTCACCCAAACAAATGACTGGTGCCAGAAACATGTGCTCAAACTGAATGCCAAAAAAATGGATCATCAGCCCCTTTGGGGGGAGTGACCTCCCCACAAATTATCACATTAATAACAAGGTCCTAAGCATGCAATCAGTCGTGAGGGACTTGGGCACCCAGGCTGACACCAAACTGACTTTTAACCACTGTACAGAAGGCTTTATAATGGCCCACCTCATTAGTAAGGGTATCTCATCCAGGGACAATGTGGTCATAACATCCCTGCATTAATTCCTCATAAGACCCATTATTGAATACAATGACCCTTTCGGCATGTACCTCACAAAGCACACGCAGCAGCTGGAGAGACCACACATGTTTCTCACCAGGAAAATCCTGGGCCTCAACCATCTACCCTACACAGACAGGCTAAAGGCCCTGTCCCTCTACTCTGTCTCCTACAGACTCCTCAGAAGTGACCTCTGTCTGGCATACAAAGCAATCTCAGATCCCGCCGTGATGGGATTGCTGCATATCTGAAAGTCAAGCTCCACTCGAGTAACCCACACTGTAACATCAACAGGACTTTTTGGCAGGACAGATATATGCCTCAGAAACTCCCCTTTCTGTGGAACACACTCCCTCTCCACATCAAGAGGAGTAGCTCATTAACTCTTCTGAAGCACAACTTTGATAACTGGAGAGGGAAGAAAAAATACACCCCTGGGATTCCACCTGTGCCCCTGCTGGACAGGGGCAGTGGGTGCTGATTTGTCAGAACATGGGCAAAATTCTTGGCTAGACTTGTAAGGGCCTCAGGACCAATAGCCTAGTAACTTCCTATGGTCCTAAAAACATCTGTGCTATTTATGGGCTGAAGGACCACTTGTGAGGCATTGAAATACACCTGCTGAGCTGCTCCTCCAAACAGCTGGTTCCATCCTTGAATGTGCATCACCAATGGCCATAATCTTATGGCTTCTCAGCACAGGCAGAAGGATCGGGTCCCCCTCTGCTTAATGATATACCATTTTATAGATGGGCTGTCAATATGGACATCACACATTGAAGAAAGAAGTCCTGAAAGGCTTGCAATGTTATGACTACCCTCATCTCCAGGATACTAATGTGAAGATTGGCCTCTTGGTGGGTCCACATCCACTGGACCACTCTCCCCTCAAACCCCCCCCCTCCCCACCCAGATAGGAGGCACCTACGGTCATTGTTGCCATCAGAAGGGGAGAATGAATGGTCTCCTTTTGGTAACAATGGTTGACTGCATCCACCAGTCTACATGACATCTGCAAACAGATAAAAGATGAATTGATTTGTTCATTATATCTAATAACTAAGACAACTGCACATTCAAAGTCCGCTGTAATAACTTTATATAGAATTTTGCAAGGGGAACCAGACATACAGCGGCTGCCACCAAGCCCATTACTTCCAGAACCAGTCATGAAAGTGGTGTGGACATAATATAGAGTTTTGAAATTAAAGTTCTTAATATTGCAAAAGCCTGTCATCCAGAAGTTTTACAATTTATAATATTGTGTATTGATGGCAGCCAATGAATACCATAGTCTGTGTCTTTTTCACCCAAAGGGATATTGCACCCTTCCAGTTCCTACTATCTCTGTGGGATTTCAAAGTGCACTCCTAAGGCAGAAAATGTTTTCCCTTCCTGGTCATTTTTCCTTTAGAAAGTTCTTATTTGGTGGATGCCACCACAATAATAAAGACAACTAGAATGCCTTTGCACTACTGAGATTTTTCCTTAGGTGGTCACAAAATCTTGTCTTGCTTTCTTGACATACATTCAGCAACATCTGGTTTACACAATCTATCCATCATCAAGTCCATCATGTAGCCTGCTGGAAAGACCACCCAGGAGAACAGGGGGCAGATCTTAATACTTTAAAAAGATCCTCTTCATCAGATGACGGTGGGTCAGACAGCCACGCAACCCTTTGCCTCTAACTGTAATATTTCCCTAAATCTGGCATCCTCAGGAGGACACTGTGGAGAGCCTTCCTCTTCATCAGGCTCGGTACCTGGTGTTAGAGATTCCATGGGGGAATCTATGTGCCTCCTCCACCTGAAAATGTACTGGAGCTCCAGAGGTAAATCATCTGAAGAATCTGAAGAGTCCTGGAGTCCCTGCTGAAGGAAAGATTCGAGATTTCAAACCTGCTCTGTCCTCAAGGTTAATAATAAGGACCTAAGGCTACAAAATGAAAGATGCCAAGGTGGGAGCAGAAACCACTGAAGTATCTTCTGCCTGCACTGACAGATGGGTGATAATCCTTTTGAAAAAAATCTGAAATATGACATGGAATCTGTATGCTCTGAGGATGTCATCCTCAGTACCATCTCTTGCACAGGAGAAGTGGATGATGATGGTCCCTCAGCATGGAACTCCTGAAGCTGATGGCTATGATAGTGCGATCAGAGCCAATACCTGGAACATTGAACACCCAAACATGAAGCCAAGGACCCGGACTCAAGAACGTTGACACTGAGATACACATTAGATGCCGAGACTGGAGTCAAGCGCACTGGAAGCTGATGCACTGGCACAAATGGATCCACACCAGCCAGTGCTGAAACAGGATGAACAGAGATAGTAACGCCTCCAACACCAAGAATTGTGCTGGGTAAGAAGGATGCATGGGGATCCTACAGCCAAAATCTATCTGCCCTGGTAACAGAGGAGGGTGGGATGACACCCACATCAGTTAGAACAGATACACTCCAGACAGATCTTAGAGACTTAAAAAAGGAGATGATCTGGGGGAATCCAGATATTTGGAGGGCTTGTTTTTGGAAGACCTACTTCTTGAGGATTTTCTGAGGACCACTCTGGAATTACTATTCTCAGTGCTAGATAGCACAGAAACAGTGGTAGCACACACCCCTGATGTGGTGGGAGCCAGAACTTCCTGCACTGACTTGGGTCTTGGAAGCTTACAGGTGGTCATGTAAAGGCCTGATGATGCATTGTCCAGCCTCCTTTACCTTTACTCTTTATCCTTATCTGTCTTCTCTGGTTCTTTAGTATCACTTTTGCCTTAAGTAGGCAGCAGACTTTTTGATATTAATTTATTCTTACAGAAAGCTTTACAAACAATGCAGGAGATGTTAAGGTGCTTCACCTCCAGGCATACAACGCACAACTTGTGAACATCCTGGGGTGAGATTCTGTAGCCACAAATAGGTACATTTTTAAAATGTGAAGCCTTGTCCATTTTACTAACAAGAAAATAACACCACCACCAACACTGGCACAGCAGCAGTAATAACAAAGGTAATAACTCCAGATTTTGAAAAGAGAGAGAGAGAGAGAGAGAAAAGATCCAATAGGTTAGACTAGGCACACTCACCTAGACCTAGTCAGTAAAGAGAGAGAGAAAGAAAAAATATGTATACGTGTACTATCAAAATTGCGAGTGAAGGTTTGACGACCACGGGATGTCAAAATTTGTTTGGCTGAATTTGTGTTGTAGAGTCTTCATTTGTGCGAGCCCTGGTTCAGCGAATGCACTGTGCATTCGCACATATGTGGTTGATCTTATGACAAGAGACCGAGATACAGTACGGAGCAGGAAATTTGCCCTTTTCCCCACTGTAGTGCAATCTTGGAGTTGGAATATGTAATATGCAGGGGTGTTTGGGGGGTACAGGGGGGCTTGTCCCCGATGCATAATAGTTACGTCAAGTGATGTGGAGTGTCTGGATGCAGTCTACAGATGTTGAAAAAGGTTGGATTCGCTTAAGGAAGTGTTGTTTGCGACATTTTGACCTTTTCGACATTCTGTTTCGAACATGTACATGTGTACTTCACAACAAACATATCATAAAAAAATGTTTTTGCAGGGGAACAAGCACCCATACCTCCCATGTTGGGAGCTTTGCCCCCACACCCTCTTACTTATATATATATATATATATATAAAAAAAAAGTTATGCACTTACCATAACATTCCATGTGTGTTGTCCATCTTCCCTTTCATTCTTACTAGGCTGGGTTTGGATCCGATCCTCGAATCAGTCTCAGCCTTTATTATCAAGCTTGAGGCTCTCTGCCAGCTTGTGGCTAAATCCCTACCAAAGCCTGCACTAGAACCATCTCCAGATCTTTGTTACCCTAATTATAAGGCTATGAGTATTTCAATGAAGTATCTAGAGGATGATGGACAGAGGTCAAGGTAATCCAACTGTATAGACTCGGTCTTCTATGAATAAAGAAGGGAAGGAGGGTGGGATGTAAGAATGAAGGCGAAGATGGGCAATACACATGGAACACTATGGTGAGTACATAACTTCTTTATGTGATGTTGTCCTATCTTGCCTTCATCCTTAATAGATTGGGAGAGCGTCCCTCGCACATTCAGTCTCGGATGGCTCATGGGAGAATATTCCTCAGAATCGTAGATTCAAAAGAGGCCCTATTCCTGGAGGCCAAATCAACTTTGTAATGATTGATAAAGGTTTGTGGTTTAGCCCATACTGCTGCAGCACAAATGGTATCAATTGGTAATTTAGCCAGAAAAGCTGAGAAACTTGCAATGGCTCTTGTAGAATTGGCCTTATCTTTTTTTGGAAGTTCTTTATTCTGAGACTTGTAGATAAATGTTATACAGTCTGAAAGCCATTTAGAAAGTGTAACTTTAGAGACAGTGGATCCTTTCTTTGAATCTGAAAAAGAAACAAACAACTGATCAGATTTACAGAATTCTGCAGTTCTGTGTAAGTAAAAACGTAACTATGTACATCCAGTTAATGTAACATGTATTCTGCCTTGTTCTCATAATTTGGGAAGAAAACCAATAATTCTATAGTTTGGTTCAAATTTGTCTCTGAAGCTATCTTGGGACACACTGTCTCTATGAAAAAGCAAATACGGGGGCTTTAGGGAGAAAGCTTGCAACTCTGACATGCTTCTAGCAAAGGTGATTGCTATTATCAAGAAAATGGTTTTCCAAGTAAAAAACCTCAATTCGCAAGACGATGCTGGTTGAAATGAAGGAAAAACTATGCAGGAAAGGACGAAATTTAAGTCCAATGGTGTAGGAGGATCTCTGATAGGTGGTCTTAAGAAGGTACCCTTAAGAAAGGCTTTGCATAGTTTATATGAGACATTATGTTGGAGCCAGCGTCTCTGAAGAGAAAATTGGAGATCGCTGCTAGCAGAATCCTAACAGTAGCACCGTCAATGAACAGTTTTTTTTTTGAAATCCAGAATGAAACTGACTGGAGCAGAAAAGGAATCGATACAGTTATGAGTAGATCATAAGGAGAATCTCTTCCATTTGCTTTTGTGCAGCTTTCTTGTTGAAGCCTTATGAGAAGAGATTAGAATATGTTTAACAGGAGAGGAGAGGGATGGAAAAGTACAGTTGTGTACACTTAACATAAATGTAGATGTTCGAGTGTATTCACTGTTGCAGTCATTACATTTGGGTAATCTGCTGGCAGGTTGCCCTCAGTCGGCCTGATTAACAAAGTCTTGGGTCCTGCGTCGGTTGCTGTCCCTTCTTCCATGACGTCAGGTCGTCAGGGGTATAAAACATACAGCCAACACCATTACATCACTTTTTCTTGCCCCAGATGTCAGGTGCCCCCCTAATGGGGAGCAAAATAAAATTAAAAACACAAAAATATACCTCCAACCAAAAGCAAATACTCCAAAAAGGCTTTTAAGCATAGTAAAAGAAAGTAGAGGTACAGTAAGAGAAAAACGGGGCTGGAGGGAGGGTAACCAGGACTGCAACAGTGAATACACTCGAACATCTACATTTATGGCAAGTGTACACAACTGTACTATGTTCTTCGTGTTTCATTGTTGCAGTCATTACATTTGGGTAGATTCCAAAAGCTATGGTTGGGAGGATGGATTTATACAGCATTAGGAGCAGCTATAAGGCCCTGCAAGACAGCAGTGGCAAAGCCAGCTTTGGATTTACAGAAAATTGGTAAATGATCATGCTTGGTGAAAGTATAAACTGAACTCCAAGTAGCAGCTTCTAGAATATCCCTGGTAGGAACACCTCTGAGAAAGGCTGCAGAAGTAGATGCAGCCCTGGTGGAATGAGATCTGATCCCCTGGGGGATAGGTTTTCCATGGTGCTTATAGCAGAAATGAATGCAATGGCTTATCCACTTAGAGATGGTTTGTTTTGAAATAGCCTTTCCCTCTGCCCCTGCAGCAAATGCTACCAGCAGTTGTTCAGATTTTCTTCGAGGTTTAGTCCTGTCCAAGAAGAATCCAAGTTGTCTGTGCACATCCAATGAATGCAGAATCCATTCCCCTTTGTTTTGTGGATTGGGAAAGAAAGTTGGCAAATGAATGGACTGATTAAGAGCCACACTGGATACCATCTTGGGCATGAAGGATGGCTTGGTCCTGAGTGACACCCTGTCCGCATGAAAGATGATGAAAGGCTCCACTGCCATAAGTGCCTGTAACTCAGATATCCTTCTTGCTGAAGTGATTGCTAGAAGGAAGGCTGTTTTCCAGGAAAGAAATTTTAAGTCTGCAGTAGCAGCTGGCTCGAAAGGAGGTAGAGTGAGTTTCTCCAATGCAAAGTTAAGGTCCCAGGCAGGGGTTGGAGCTCTCCACGGTGGTCTCACATTTTTGGCCCCTCTGATGTACTTCTTGAACAGAGGATGAGAGAAGAGGGGAGGTTCTGTGTTATAATGAGCTGAAATGGCTGAGGCATGGATTTTAATGGAGGAAAAGACAGGCCCTTGTGAAGCATCTTAGTTAAGTATTGTAAAATCTGAGGTAAATTGGGCGCTGCTGTGTTCATCCCTTGAGATTGATTCCAAGCACAGAATCTTTTCCATTTGTCAGCATTAAGATTTTCTAGTACTAGGTCTTCTCGCCTCCAAGATGACATCCATCACAGGTTTGCTGAGGGATGCTAAGGGTGAATTTAAGTGATTAGCCAAGCTGCAAGGTTCAATGTTGGGAGCTGAGGGTGCAGAATTTGGTTCTCCTGCTGAGAGAGTAAGGAAGGTGTCAGAGGCAGGTGCCATGGAGAAGTTTGTGACACATTGCACAGGAGTGGGTACCAGTGTTGGCATGGCCAGTCTGAAGCAATCAAAATCATTCTTGGTTTGTCCTGTCTGACTTTTAGCAGAACTTTGGAGAGCAGAGGCAGAGGGGGAAAGGCGTAGACTGATAGGTTTTTCCAGCTGAATGACAGAGAATCCACTTTCCAGGCTTTGTTGTGAGGAGTCCTTGTGCAAAATGTGTCCAACTGGTAGTTGTGGGGAGAGGCAAATAGATCTATCTCTGGCTCCCCCATTTGCTTGTCAACATGTTGAAAATCCGTGGTTCCAGTTTCCACTCTTGTGGGTCCATGAGATTTCTGCTTAGTCCGTCTGCCAGTGTATTCAGTTTTCCTGGCTGGAACTGAGCTTGTAGTTGCACTTGGTAGCTCAAGGCCATGTTCCACAATGCCATGGCTAGTCTGCATAGGGGATAGGACTGTGTACCCCCCTGCTTGTTTATGTACCACATGAATGTGGTGTTGTCAGTCTTTACCATTAGTTGTCCTGGATGAATGTAACCCTTGAAGGCTGTCAGAGCATTCTGTACAGCTAACATTTCTTTTTGATTGATATGTAGGTGCATTTGATTTGGGTTCCATTTGCCCTGAATGCAGTTCCCTGCCAGGTGAGAACCCCCATGCATAGTCTGATGCATCTGTAGTTAGGGTTTGGGTGGCAGGGGGTGGTGTGAATGGCAGTCCCTTGTTCTGGTGGCAGGCCTGTGCCCACCACAGAAACTCCAGGCGTAGGCAAGGTATGATAGGAATCATTGTTTCCAGGCTGTGACAATGTTGACTCCATAGACTTTTTAAGTACCACTGAAGTTTTCTCATATGCAGTCTTGCATATGGAATTAGAAGAATACAGGAGGCCATGAACCCCATTGGCTTGCAGTATCTGTCTTGCAGATAGCAGGGTTTTTGTGGCCACTTTTTTGAAGTAAATTACCAAATGAATTTGCTTTTCTGGCGTGAGGAAAGCCATCTGGGCAGTTGTATTCAAGCTTGCACCCAGGAATGTAATCTGCTGAGAGGGTACCAGTTGTGATTTATTTTCGTTTATGGTGCACCCTAGACAAGAACTCTTTTTACAAATGCCAGATGATTTATAAGCATGGTCTGGTTTTCTGCCTGAATCAGACAATCGTCCAGGTATGGATATATTTGAATATTTCTTTGCCTGCAAAATGCATTTACTGGAGCCAGGCACTTTGTGTATACCCTGGGCGCAGTAGACAAGCCAAAGGGCAGTGCAGAGAACTGATAATACAAGTAGCCTGCTTTGAATCCTAGGTATCTTCTGCAAGATTCCCTGATTGGGATATGCAGGTAAGCTTCTTTTAAATCTAGAGTTGCCAACCAGGCATCCTTGCCTAGCATAGAAAGTAACTAGTGAAGAGTTAGCATCTTGAATTTTGGAATGTCCAGAAAGGTGTTTAGAGTAGACAGGTCCAGAATTGGACGCCATGAATTGTCTTTTCTGGGTACCAGGAAAAGCCTGGAATAGAAGCCTTGTCCCTTTTCCTCTTCTGGTACCGGTTAAATAGCCCCCAAGTTTAAGAGGGAAAGTACTTGTTTTTGAGCCTCTGTCCACTGATTTGGGGGCAGGTCTGGCCACCCGTTTGGTGTTGGCAACGTGTGGAAATGAAATCTGTATCCCTGGGGCACTACATTTAAAACCCATTTGTCCTGGGTTATGAGTTCCCAGATTTTTGCATGAAGAGCAATCTTTCCCCCCAAAGGGGCAGTCAGTTGATACGTGCTTGGAAAGTTTAAAAGGAAGTCATTGAAACAGTTTACCATAGGGGGGAAGTCTTATTATTCCCAGATTTGGAAGTGGAGGTCCCCATTTCTTATTTCTGAGAGTCCCTTGGGACTGAAACTTGGTACTTTTGGTGTATCTGGGTTTGGCTTGAGAGGATCTGGAAGAAGCTGGAAAGTACCAATTCTTAGTAGGCCAGTGCCTACTAAATCTTGGAGGTTGCACCTGCAAGAAATCTTTCACAGTTTGCATAGATTTAGCTATATCTTCCATCTTTTTTAGAACTTGTTCAGCCTTATTGCCAAACAGACGGTCCTGATTTAAAGAAGCATCCGACAACTTTGCTTTAACATGATCAGGCAGAGATTGCTCCATAAGCCAAACATGCCTTCTAAGCACAGACTCAGTAACAGCAGCCCTACAAGAATCAAAACCACATTGCAAAGTATGTTTTCCAATTTGTTCAGCTGAATGCAGTAAATCCTGTAAATCTTTATTTTCCACACAATCAGAAATCAACATCATTTTTTGTTTAAGCAGTCCCATAATATGCTGTTGATATTTTAAGATATGAAATTGGCAGTTTAAAGCCCTGATTGCCAAGGTAGCAAAAGTATAAACCTTTTTACCCCATCTATCCAGCGCCCTGGAGTCTCTATCGGGAGGAGTAGGATTTTTAGCAGTAGAAGCCTTAATGCCCTTGGGCCCCTGAGAAATGGTTTCTGGGTCTGCAACAGGATTTTTGAAAAGGAACTTATGGGACTCAGGAACCCTGTAGTATCTGTCAGGTTTACTAGGAGCCGGAGGTAGGGAATCAGGGGCCATACTGGATTCCGAAAACACATCAACAATGTCTAGTACAGGAGGTATAGCCAAAGGCCTATGCTGGGGTAGAAGAAGGAAATCCCTAAGCATCTTTTTAGATTCAGAAAATTCCTGACTTTCCCAGTTGAAATGCTCCCTTAAGGTATGTAAGGTTTCCCCAAAAGAAAAGTCTTCGGGGGGAGAAGCAGAGGGAATGGAATTCTCTGCATCAGAATCCTCATAAGTAGGAATGGACAAATCCAGGTCATTGGAAGAATTAGAAGAAACAGAGTCCTGATCAGAAGATTCATAGTCATGCTCAGTCCTAGGCCTCTTAGAAGGGGGGGGGGGGGGTTGACTACCCCTGATTAGAGTAATAACATTTTGATCATTTGCTTTTTAGGCATTGGGGCCTGAACATGTGGCCTGGGCGTCGTTTTTTTAGACATAGATCGAGATTTAGGCCTCAGAATAAAAGGTGGAGTCGGTTTAATATGCAAGTCTCTAGGCCTGAATACACCCTCAGAAGCTGGTGCCTGCACAGTGGCTCCGGACCCATCCAAGGTAGAGACATCCACGGGTTCCATAGGTGAAGAGTCTTGCGGCATACCGGACTCCGAATGGGTCTCAGTAGAGGCCTGCGAGTCAGAAGTAGTGGGTATCAGGGGCTGCGAAAGCACCTCAATGAATACCGGCGAACTGGCGACTGGCTTAGGAGAAGCGTCATCGGCAGTTATGGACCTCAATGGCATGTCTCTTTTTCTTTGCGCTTTTTCAGAATTCCGGTAGTCGGATGGCTAACCGACATCATTTCTGGATAATTAAACCGAGAACCGAAATATTTAGAGGCAAAAATGTACCGACGATGGATAGTGCGCTGATTAAATAAAGCACAAAACCGACAGCAAGGTACATCGTGGTCAGGGCCTAGGCAAGGAATGCAGTACAAATGAAAATCTTAATGAGGTATTTGCTTCCCACAAGTAATGCAATTATTAACTTTTACTGACATCGGTAAGGAGCAAGAAAGTTTCCCCAATGGAGTACTTAGCTTTAAGTTTGAAGACTTCGGTTCTGAAACTCGAAAACGAAAATTTCAGGAGTCGGCCGACCAGCACTTGCAAACTGCTTCTGCTTCAGGCACCGCACAGCAAGAAAGACTAATGTAATGGCTTCGGCTGCATGTTTTATGCCCCTGACGACCTGACGTCATGGAAGAAGGGACAGCAACCGACCCAGGACCCAAGACTTTGTTAATCAGGCCGACTGAGGGCAACCTGCCAGCAGATTACCCAAATGTAATGACTGCAACAGTGAAACACGAAGAACATCTTGGCTATCGTTGGAACTGGAACAGCCAAGCTGTCAGTGTGAGGGTCTGAGGAGACAGATGGAGTGTTCCTTATGCATGAGTCAAAAGGTCTGTAACTGGGTCCTGAAACGATGGCTCCTCCCGAAGATGAGGCCACAGGAAGGGGAACCAGATTTGACAAGGCCAGTATGAAGTGATGAGTATCAAGTCCCTTCTCAAACAAATGGCTTTCGGGAGGACTTTGGGAATTAGTGGAAAGGGGGGAAAGGCATAGAGGAGGCCTAGAGTGCCAATCATAAACAAGTGCACCTCTTGGTGACTCCCCGAGAGTGGGGATAAGGGCAAAGTAACTGCTGCATTTGGCATTCATGGATGTCACAAAGAGGTCATAGCAAGGCTGGTCCCATTTTTGGAGATTTTCTTCCACTACTTCCTGTTTTAGGGACCACTCATGAGGCATCAGAATCACTCTGCTAAGTCTGTCCACTATCACGCTGGATTTCCCCGGGATGTGCTTTGCTATTAGAAAACATTGGAAGGAGGTTGCCCATTGCCATACTCTCAGGGCCTCTGGACAAAGGGGTAAGATCTGGTTCCTCCTTGTTTGCTTATGTACCATACAACTGACATGTTGTCTGTCTGGATTGCAATAGTTGCCAGTGGAAAAGAGTTGTGGAATGCTCGCAACGGTAAAAGCACCACTCTCATCATGAGGACATTGATGTGCAAGCGGGCCTCGTGATCTTGCTAGGTGCCTTGGATAGTCTTTCCCTGATAATGCCCCCTCCTATCTGACAGGCATCCATGGTCACCGTGGCCACTGGATGGGGAGAACAAACGGTCGACCTAGAGTCACTTGAGTGGGGTAAAGCCACCATCGAAGATCGTTCTTGGAAGTTTCTATTATTTTGTGTGTCATGGGTAGTTCTTGCATCGACCACTAAGTGAATAGCAACCACTGAACAATTCTCATGTGCAGACATGCTAGGGGGATCAAAACTATCGCTGCTGCAATGATTCCCAAAGCTTTTAGAACCATCTTTGCTTGGGCATTCTTCCCTTTTAAAAGGTACATCATCTGATGTCTTAGAACTTGGATCCCTTCTGGTGGAAGTCTCACTGTCATTTGTATTGAGTTTAATTCGGCCCCTATGAATACCACATGCTGAGAAGGCACTAAGGCAGATTTTTCATAGATTATTGTAATCCCCAGGTGGGAGCAGAATTGCAAGGTTGTGCCCCTTGTTTTTATTAGCAGATGCCTGGTCGCGGCAGTTGAGAGCTAGTCATCTAAATAATGAAACACATGGAATCCTAGACTTCTCAAGTAAGCTGCTACTACTGTCATACATTTGGAGAACATTCTGGGGGATGTAGTGAGGCCAAAGGGCAGAGCTCGAAATTGGTAGTTACTGGCTCCCAGCTGAAAGCGCAGGTGCTCTTGGATCGCATGTCCATTTTTATCTGTTAGTACAGATCTTGGAGATTTACAGATCGTCTTTTTCCAGGAATGGGAGTATCGACTGCAGTGCTACCACCTGGAATGTGGTCTTTTTTTTACTGATTTGTTTAGAATGCTGAGATCCAGAATTGGTCTCCAATCCCCATTTTCTTTGAAACTAAAAAGAATCTTGAGTAAGTTCCGGATCCTATTTAGTCTGCGGTGACTTTTTGGATGACTCTTTTGTCTAGCAACTTTTGAATTTCTAGAGTTGCTCGTTCCTTATGACTGGGTGGAATGTCTGGAAACTTTTTCCATCTTCAGAATGGGAAGGGAAAAGGGGATGGTGCAAACTCTGGATTTGATACTTTGTATTCATTTGTCTTTTGTCACTTGTTGCCAGGCCTCTGGGTACAAAGATAGGCAACTCCCGACTGCTTCCAGAGCTTAACAGTCGGGCCTCCATTCATGAGTGCTGAAAGGGCCTACCAAAGAAAGATTCTTTGTCGCTCTGATTCTGCGACCCCCTCTGCCGCGAGGTTGGCGTCTTCCATTATTACTTCCCCCTCTGCCTCTAGGAGAAGTTTCACCATGTGTGTCCTGAAAAGATGTCTGTGATTTTCGGAACCACATCTTATCACTACCTCTCTGACCTTTGGGATAAGGTCTAGTAGGCATGGAAACACAGACTCCTATGGCAGACAAGGTCTTTCATTCCTGTTCACACCTGGTGAGTGTGTTCTTTACCTTAGCCCGAATAAGGACAAGCTGTCAAATGGGGCATTTACAAAGGAAGACCTAAAGGGCTCCTCAAAGTCACATAAGCACATACAAGAATATCTCCTTAGAGAAATTCCAGAACTCACTGCTCTACTCGCCCCATCTACTGCATATGAGAGGAGTCTCATGGAGGTGGTGACAACTGACTAAGTAGTGACCTGAGAGGATACTTTGTCCGCAACCCCTTCAGTTACTAAACCTTGGAGTGCATCTCCTAGCTCTTTCAGGAGATCCCTCTGCAGTCTTGTAAAATGAGTTAGGTAGTTCAGCGATCTGAGAGAAAAGGTCGCTGAAGAAAAAATGGGCTTTCCATACCTGTCCATTGTCCAAGACTCCTTGTTCGGGGGATGGACAGAAGATGAGGGTTCCTTCTTGGTGGCTACTGCCACAACCATAGCATCTACTGGGACTCCCTTGGTTATAAAAGCCTTGTCTGACGGGGATGTAATAAATTGGTTTGGCCTCCTACGAACAGGTTCCACTGAACCTGGGGACTCCCATCCCTTTCAAGAAACTAGGTCCATGAGTTCATCGAAAGGTAGAGACACCCAAGAGGTGGAAGGGTGAGAGCCAAAAGCCTTCAGGTATATGGATTTCGCCAAAGAGTTGGTGGACTTCCAGCCGCCTCTCTGCTTTAGCATTTCCAGGATGTCTCCATAGAGGACATCATCATCAGGAGGCAACTGTGGGGACCCTTCAGTTTCATCGAGGTCCATATCAGAAGTGATGGACTCCTCTGGGGAGTTTAAGTGCTTCCTCTTGAACAGTCTCTTCCTAGGGAACTCCTCAGAAGGGTACTCTGAGAGATTTCGGAAGAGTGGGGGGGGGGTGCCCTGTGTGGCATCCTGAAGCCTAGGATCTCTGCATCCCTGTGTATGCAGGAGTACAAAGGCAGACACCGAAGCTTTAAAGGGAGGAAAAAACAGAGATGACTGTGGACCTATATGTGGAGACAGCACCCTCCTCATTACCTCAAAAGCCCACTGTCCTGATCCAAGGATATATGAATAACAACCAGAACTGAGAAAAACACACTTTATAATAGCAAAGCTTTCGGATAAAATCCTTCCTCAATACTAATACAAACAAATCTAAAAACCAAATGGTTTAAATACAGGTCACTGAAGTCACATGACCAGAAGTCCAAAAATCATGTGACCACAAGTATATAAAACAAATCATTAAAATTAGAAAAATTAGAAAAAACATAACATTATCGCAACCTAGTATGTTGCAATTTAACAAGAACAGGTTTCAAGGTAATCAATTCTTGGGGATTATGTTGGTTCTGTTAACCTAGAATGTTCAAAAGTATGCACTAGGTATCTTACTAGTTATAATACCTTGACTTGTTTTGTGAAACAAATACAGAGGAATTGGGTTGTACTAATGGCCTCTAGTGAGATTAAAGACATTCTTGGTGACAGGCCTTTTTTCTCATATAGAAATATGAAGTCCTTGAAGACTATGTTATGTTACAAAGATTTTTTCAGGCCTGTAGAGAGGACTTTTACCACTAAGCCCGGCACGTATGGCTGTTTCAATTGTTCCTGCTGTTCTGATATTGTGGTTGGTTGCAGTGATAAGTTCAAACATCCTATTAGTGGTAAAGTTTATCAGTTTAATTTTTCTACCACTTGTGTTACATCTAATGTGGTGTACTTAGCTAATTGCATGAAATGTACTGCATTCTATGTGGGTAAGACCACTAGAAAGCTAAAAGAACGCATTATTGAACACAAATCTGAGATTAGAAGGGCCATTGACAGTAATGCCTTGTATAAGCACATAGTTGATTCAGGTATTGAACATAGATTCTCCTTTAGAGTTATTGATGTAATACGGCCTCCTGCCAGAGGTGGTGATAGTGGTAATTTACTTGAATTAAAAGCGTATGAATGGATTCTTAGGTTGAACTCTGACCATTTTCCAGGTTTAAATAATATGATTACCTTGAAACCTGTTCTTGTTAAATTGCAACGTACTAGGTTGTGATAATGTTATGTTTTTTCTAATTTTTCTAATTTTAATGATTTGTTTTATATACTTGTGGTCACATGATTTTTGGACTGCTGGTCATGTGACTTCAGTGACCTGTATTTAAACCATTTGGTTTTTAGATTTGTTTGTATTAGTATTGAGGAAGGATTTTATCCGAAAGCTTTGCTATTATAAAGTGTGTTTTTCTCAGTTCTGGTTGTTATTCATATTTCCTTGCAGCTTGTTCTTTTGCTAATTTGTTTGCTGCATTTCTGAGAACAAGTTTAAGGGTCGTGCTGCAGTCCTTTATCCATTTATTCAACATGGAAGTGGTGAAGACTGTTAACTCTGTCAAGTCTCTGTTTATGAATGAGACTAATCCTTTACTACAGTCTGCCTCTTCGGTTTCTTCTACATCGAAAAGTGATGAACATTGGAAATCTGAGAATGTTTCAGATTTTCATAAAAAGCTGAATCTTTTTGAAAGAAAAGTGGGTACTTATAAACGCTTGCAATGGCAGCGTTTTAGCTTTTCTGCATATCTAGATAAAGGCATCGTCCCATGTGGCTTGAGAGTTCTCAAAATGCCTTCATATGGGAATGCTTATCCTGAGCTCCTGAAGCGGTGTATATATATATATATATATATATATATATATATATATATATATACACACACACACACAAACAACCACACCATGCTTCAGTACTAAAATCAAATTAACACAGTATTTATGGTATGGTATGTTATAGGGTAGGGTACAGTATTAGTCAGGTCTGTTTTTAATAGTAACTCTCAAGCAACCAGAAACTACAGTTACCTGGCATGTACCGATCCCCATGGGTGCCGGTTAACTGAGAGTTTAATGTAATGTCATTCATCGATTTAACACTAACACATTAATGTCGAAACAGAAATATTGACACACTTCTGCACATGCACCATGATTACTCTTCAGAATATGCAAACTTGAATATTCCCCAACCCCAAGGATTGTGGGATCATCTGTTTTATCAATCAGAGTGAGTAAGTGAGTTGACAAAACAGAGTTCGCTTTAACATCAAACAGACTAAGGCCATATATGTGTGTGTGTATATACACACACACATATATATATATATATATATATATATATATATATATATATATATATATATATATGTGTGTGTGTGTGTGTGTGTGTATTTCTTGGAGAATGGAAGGAGCTGGAGCTGTGGTACTGCTGAAGTTGCCAGATGGATTCTCTTGATGTCAGTTATTCCTTCCAAGTCAAAGTGGACAGATAGGATAACTTAAGATAGTTTGTTAAAGAGAAAATATATGTAAAGTCAAATTCAACTAATGCACAAATGTAGTACCTCTTACATGAATCCCACACTACAGCCATGCATCCAAGCAATCCCCAAAGGTTTATGCTTTCATAAAGTTTAACATAACAGAATATACATTCCTGATACTGTGATATATGATAACTTCAAAGCTTTAAGAAAATGTTGTAAGCCCAAAACTATCATGCAGCCAGGTGGTTGACAAAGTTTCTTATACATTTTTGGGGATAATGTAACAAACTTGAGAGCATGAGTTTTCTTCACTTTTAGCTATTCACAGTGTTTCTTACTCAAACAACACATCCTAACGCTATTATACAACAATTCTTAAAACAGTATGGCGTACTCTGGCAAGACATCTGATGACAAAATCATGTACTCATCTGAATTATTGAGAATGGAGTAATACATATTTAATTGCTAGTGTGCAAGTACATCACCCCCTATCTGCTATCCTAAAAAAATGTATCGGTAAGTTACTTCAACTGATACATTGCAAGCCATTCCCTTATGCTCAATTTATTACTCCTTTTTTTCATTTTATGCACTGTAGATATGTTGAGTACAATTCATTCAAAACAGTCTTATACTAAGTACTGACACTGTTCATCTATAAAGGAAGTAATCAAGATACTTTTATGATGCATAACCTCAAAATATATTTTCTGAATAACCCCTATCATCCACCATGTTGCTTTTCAAGTATTAAATTGCAATTTTTCCTAACGCTGCCCCTCTCAAATTCATAAACAGGTAAACGAAAGATATCACACTGGCTGTTACCCACATTTACTTCTTAAGTGTTATGATCTGTAAAACAGCTTTTACTAATGCTATGACAGAAGACTTTCCTAATGCACAAACAATACATATTTCAAACTGCTACTTCAGAATGACAGTGAATGCAAATCTGAACTCCTCTAACAGCAACTGTTTGCTATAATGTACTGGAGCTTTTATCCCTGGGCCTTCACTGAAAAAGGGCCTTTGTGCCCAGCCGGGCTTCCCGGTCAACAAATGTGTAAAAAATAAATAAATATACAATACTAAATGTTACCATTATTTGCTGCAGCTTCAAAGGAAAAAGGATTATACAACACCTATTTCAAAAGACTCAATTTTTTTTGTGCTTCTACTTTGATGCCTCGACTTTATCCCGATAGTAGAAAATTGTTCTGTAGCCTTGCTGCATCTGTGTTCATAATGATGATGATGTGGTGGTTCAGGTGAATAATCCTCTTTCATCATTTGATGTAGAAGCCTGAATGCTGGCATAACATGTTATGTTTAACACTGTCCCCTAAAGCTTCCCAATTCATGTTCTGACAAGATTGCCTCTACTAATGACAGTAACACAAAGTGTGCCAGTCTGATCTCACCTTTGACATCAAAAAGGACAGAAAGCTGTGGGTTCTACCTACATCCCTGTTGTCTGGAGTCGTATTCTACTACTGAAACTGGTAATGCAGTATGAGGCATAGCTTGCACTCCTTAAATGTCATCCTTTACATTAAGATGAAATATTAAACCCATGCCCCATCTTTTCAGACACATGGTAGGGGTCCCATGACACTGGAAAAGAGCAAGGGAATTTCCTCAGTGCCCCAGTGAAAATTTTCCTGCAAATGTTAAAATACTGCCTTTGGTCACCCTTGAAAAACTGTAATAAGTTTAATGTGATGTACACATTAAAAAAATTAAACAATAATTAATAAACTGAAGGAAGGGTAAGCACATTTTGAGGATAAAATCATCCTTTAATTAAATGTATAGAAGAGTTAAGTGTTGTTCAAATACAAAAAAAAATAGCTTAAAGATTACTCTTACCTGTGGCCTCATTCGTGGATTCCATCTGACATAATAATTCACCCACAGTTCTAGATGTCTTAAACTTGCCACAGGATACAAAACATGACTTTCATAATTCACATAAAAAGGATTTGTAAATTCATCCAAATGGCTGTTAATATATGACCACAGGGATAGAGTGTTCATCTGTACCTCCTAAAAAGAGGAAAAGTCATCTAACCATAGTGTATTTTTGCAATTATTACACAACTCACAATGTACAGACATTACATGCCACTGGGATGCTCCCTACTAGAGTATAAATAGTTCAAAATATTGATCCAACCACTAATCACCAACTCTCTAGACTCATTATATATGTGACTGCAAGGCCCACTGCTGGAAATTGCAAGGACAATCACCAATATATGCTTCCTCCTCCTTCCATCTTCAGTGCACTATACAGTGCATTTCATGAACAAATAAAAAATTACATAAATGTTATCCAATAATATTACCAATAAACGAAGAATTAAGTGTTTTATTTTGCCCTTTTGTTTTCCAAACATGTTACATAACGTGAGATTTTAGTAACTATGTTACACTATCAACCAAGCAATGATCTGGTAGGATAGTTTATAAAGATCAATAACATTTAGGAGGACTCTCAACAGCTGGTATTATACTTTGTTTCAGCCAGAAATGATATTTGCTGTCAAACAAATGACAGCAAAGAATGAGAATTACATTTCAGACAGAACTGTTCAAAGTACACTGCACTAGGTAGGTAATAACTGTTACAACAGTACTGTCATATGCAACTGCAATAATTAAAGTTAATTTAATTCTGTGCAAGTTATAAAACGTTAACCATTTTTTAATACAGAAATACACATTTTGACAGTAGGTAAGGAAAATTTGATCTACCTAGACCTCTCAGTTCCTTAGAAAGTGGGTATACCATATGCAATTTCCTTAATCACACCTACTGTGGGAGTTATTTAAATAGTCTTTCTCTTCTGCCTGCAAGCCCTCCAGGAGTGCCGTCTACTACATGTGGAAACATTCTCCTTATGAGAGCAATTCCAAATGCAAAATCATGACTTCCTCTTTAATGCCACATAATTACAATTACGTGTTGCCATTTGGGAAAAAAAGCAAAAACACAGCATTTTATTATTTTCTTAATGCAGTATCTGACTGATCCCCCAATGCCCATATGAATGCATGCTGCATACAAAACAATATGCACTTGAAGCAGAATTCTTGTGCCTTTTAGTGTTTAGTATTTCAGCAGTAATCCATAAAAGCAAACACTTCCTTATTGTTTACATTTTTCTCCCAATGGACTCCTCCTTCCCTCTACCTGACCACTGCATTAAACTGAATGTTTCTGGGTGTTTTACAAACACCTGACTTTACCAAAAAGACTGACTAATGAGATATCTGTGCAGCTCTAAATGAAAACAGCTGGAACTAGTCACTACAATTCAGTTCCCATGCAAGACATGTTTCCTAACTGTTCTTTATAGTCTTTCCCGATTGTTTGCCTCATTTAGTTCCTTTGTTTCTTTTAGTGTTCAAGTAAACAACATTTCAGACAGTCTGAACTGTCTGTTACCAAAGGTAATTTATTTATAGTTTCATAGTTTCATAGTATAGTACTAGGCTATCTGCCCTGGGGCATTTGTAAGCCTAGCCATAGTGATGTGGCTTTTGCCACCCCATGAAATGGTACAAAAAATGTACAGAATAAATTTAGAATACTGTGCCTCTGTCTAGTAGTGACACAATGAAGGTCCCCATATATAATAGAATTAGTTTACTGTGCCCCTGTCTAGCAGTGACACAGATGTGACCCCTGGGGTAAACCTACGATCCCCCATCCACTCATCAACATCTCCCCTGAAGAGAGTCAGTGAGGGGCTCTGCCTAATACGAACTGGGATCTTGTTCCAAAGCATGGGAAGCCTCCAGGTTATGAATCTATCCCTCCAGCATGTCCTATTCATACTTGTGCCGAGGTTTAAGTCTTTAGCTCTCATGGTCCTGATGGATTTGGATTTTTATGTTACAGATGTAGTGGCATTTCAACCTCATTAGACAATTCAGAATAAGCGGTTTCTTTCTCTAGGGTGTAGTGATATCACACACCGTGTAGGTGCATAGTTCAGGATGCTTGCCCTTGCAAAAAATTGTCTTTCTTGTGCTTTACCTCAGATAGCCATTTTGTTTCAGTGAATAACTGATTGGACATGCTATAGTGATCTGCCAATCACATTCCAGACCCATATTCTTTGTTATCAATGTGACAGTCTCAATCCAAAGCAAATCATGCCTACATACACTCATCTATCTCATGGACTAATTGCTAAATTGTCTTCAAAAGAGGTCTTCCCTGCAAACTGGATAACAGACCTGTAACAGCAAAACAAGCTCATTTACACCTGTAACAGCAACACAAGCTCATTTACACAGCATGGTCTGGATCATATCACAAGCCCTTTTATTGCTAACATATGGGCTCTTCTGTAGTATGAAAATATTAAAGTCTGCATTTCTGTCAATCCTACAGGTCACTATAATGTAAACTTGTGTGAGACAGCAACATACTTGTTTTGCCCATTGTGCAAACTACTCTTTCTAGCCCTAGATGCAACAACAAAAACTGCAAGTCTGTTTCTGTTTGTGTGTGTGTATTTGAGCCTTTATGGCTGCCTGAGCACAGTCTGTGTGTAGTTAGGAAGGGTTGTCAGGTCAGATTTGTACTGTGTACCTCAAGGAAGGCTACACATATATTTTTTCACAGTTGACCACAATACTGATAAAATCCTGTGGAACAGGAGGATAAAAGGTTGAAGTTATGACACCGATTCCACTAAATGCCATTCGTCAAGTGAAAGAATTTTTTTTTATACGGGCTCAGTATCATTCTCTCAGAATGATAACGCATTATCTAGCTCTAGTTCTGCACCATAAAGATTTCAGTTGTGCAGTGCAAAGCCGAATGAGTCACTTGGCCAGAACAAACTTCCTGGTTGCCTTTGAAAATAGTTTTTTTTTTTTAAGTAGAGTCACTTACTAATCACAGTCAATATCTATGTTGCATATTACAGCACTAAAGTTATATTCAGATCTAAAATAAACCAGTGAAGTTGTAAGAAAAAGAAAAAAAAATAGTTATGTATTTACCACAGTGGCAGATCCACGTTGTCTGACTTATCTGGTTCAACAAATATGTTGTCAGATCTGAAAGAATATGGCCAGGGCACTGATTTCAAAGCTTCCATGGTTTCAAGGTTCTGAATCTTCCCTACCCATAACTCACTGAACTCAGATAGACTCTGCCCCATACAGTATAAATGAGACCTAATTATGACCATATATTAGAATACACAAACCAAAAGCAGACAAAGGGACAAGGACACAGCCAGACAGGACTGCTCACAGACAGGGTGTAGAGTAGCAACCACCAGGTCACCTTGAAGCCTTCTGTGTCAATTTGGTATGAGGCTAAGAGGGGAGGAATGTTGAACCAAATGAAAATCAGACCACAAACATAGATCTATTATTATCTTAAGTACATAACTTTTGTATCCAATGTTGTCTATTTTCATCCAATTCAACATATGGGCCAGACTCCCAAGCTGTCACTTTGGGTGGCATCAAGGAAGGATGTTCCTGAGGATGGTGGAACCAAAGGAAGAGCGAGATCTAGTCTGTACATCCAGTTTATAAGACACAGAGATATGAACTGTGGACAAAGTTGTTGCTGCACAAATGTCATCGATGGGATGCGTCTCTGAAAAGGCCATTGAGGTAGCTACCGCTGAATGAGATTTTGGCTTGGATTGTAAAGACAAATCCTTCTTGTTACAGACAAAAGAAATGCAGTCTGACGGGGCAACTTTGGCAACATCAGTAACATTTTCCACGACTTGAGAAACTGTAGATCTCATACCTATTACAAAAATAAGCTTCTTTTGCCCAACCAGACATTGTCAGACCTTTCATTTTACTTAAAAGAAAACTCTACCTTAGAACTAAAATATACAATTTTTTTACTCTAGCTCTGTTTTCTGAGTTATATTAACATCTCAAAATCTGCTTCTGCTTCTTACAGAAATGTAATGTTTTCTGCAAAATGGCTGTCAATGGAGCTTGATATATCAATGTGCGCTTATTTTTCTTCAAGCCTTTCTCTTTCCCATAATCTATTTCAAGTCTGCTTTACATGAGTCATGCCAGACATAAGGAAGCACTTATGTATTCCCATTCCATTAACATATAATGGGATTAATGTCAGTCACCGTCATCTTACATACTTGTCTGTAACAGGACTGCTTCTGTTATTTTTTGAATGGCCCTCATTTTTGTGCATCTCAGGGCTGGTTTTACAGTACACTAAGGAATTATACAGCTGCAACAAAAACAGTTGCTAATTTTCAGGCCTTTGTTCCAAGTATTTTTGTAGTCCAAAATGAATTAACAGCCTCTCCCCCTACACGTTAGTAAATGTGCTGATACTTTACAAGAAAAAATATTTTCTAACTTTTTCTCTAAATGTCACGGACATCTCTGATACTATTCAGGTTGTCTTAAAATGTAAAGTAGTATAAATAAACATTTAAAATTTAAAGTTTAGCATTTCAATACTGTGATGCTGATTATGTAAATTTGTCAAAAGATGTGACAACTGCCATTGAACCACTGACTGATCTAACTGCTCTGTTCTGCTATGAAAGGCATGGCTACATTGGAAGCAGCTGTGAATCAGTTTAGGTTCTCTTCCTTTCTGCAATAAAGACAATGGAAAACAGTTTCACACCTCTCTGTTTGTTTACAGCATCTAGAGCTCCTAACTACAAAATTCTCTGTCTGTGGTATGTCATGCAGGTGTAGACAAATTCCTCTGCAACTTAAGTGAGTTCAGCTTAAAAAAAAAAGTTGGTCTTCCCCTTCCTTTGATACCAAAGCGAGGAAATGAAAGTTTTATAAAGTATAAGCATGTTTTGGGTACCTACAAAGTACTGGAATCATACTGTAGGGAGAAAAGCAACCTAATAGTTGAGTTAAACTGTAGGCGAAGTTAGAGTTTTCCTTTAAAAGATTAGGAATAAGTATAACTGTTCAAAATGTTGGCCGCAACTAAATTAACAAAACTTAACAAAAATAAATAAGTCCTTTTTCCACAGGAAAAAACAGTCCAATTAAGGGTTTAAGATCTTTATTCATTGATGGACGAGTGTTCTTGTCTGATGACTCTCTTTTTTCACTCTTCACAGACACAGTAAACCGTCTCAAAAATGAAGGCCTGCAAGTGTCAACTCTTTTTTGGATATGTTCAAAGCATTTGACACAGTCTCGCACCAAATCCTGCTAAACAAACTAAACCGATATCATCTATCTAATTCCACTCTTACCTGGTTCCAAAGCCACTTAACTGACAGGTACCAAGCTGTGAAATGGGAAAATTCTCTCTCTCCTCAGCTGCCCAAAGCTATAGCAGTCCCACAGGGTTCTATCTTAGGACCACTACTATTCACAGTCTTCACAAATGACCTCCACACAGCATGCATCTATAATTCAGTATGCAGATGACACTACCTTAATCTGTGCTGCACAAAACATTCCCACCCTCCTGCAAACAACTCAACTAGCATTCTCTGACGTTGAAAACTACCTTACCAAAGCCCAACTTATCCTCAATCCAAAGAAAACTCAGCTTATGATTATAACCAGTTCTAACAAAAACACTAACAGTCAATTCACTATCTACTCCACAAATGCTACTCCAATTGCTCCAGTGGCACAGGCTAAGCTATTGGGAATAACCATAGACTCCCACCTAAAATTTGATAGTCATCTGAACTTAACTATTAAAAAAGTACATGCCAAACTGGGGTCACTCTACCGTATCAAACCATTTCTTACCAACAACACAAGATCAGCCATTGCTCGCTCCCAACTTCTATCCACTCTACTCTATGCATCTCCCATTCTGACTAATCTCAACAAAACTGAACTAAGCAAAATGGAAGCTTGCTATAACAGAATTGCCCGTTTTGCTGCAAATTGCTCATATAGAACTCATCACTGTACTGCTTTGAGACAGCTCCACTGGCTTGAACTGCCCAACCTCCTAACCTACAATCAGCTCTGCCTCTGTCATTCTATCTATTACCTCCCCAATAAGTGTCCTGCCCTCAAAAACCTAGTACAACATCACTCAGCCAAAAGGCCTCTTAGATCATCAAGCAAACTACTACTAGAAGTCACCAACAGCTACAATAGCTTTGGAGATGCACTATATAGTAGTTCGGTGGCTAAAAATGGAACTCTGTCCCTACTAGCATTCAAAACACATCATCCAAAGCCTCCTTTAAAGACCTCATCAGGCAACATCTCAAGCAAAGTTGGCAGTGCCATGATTGCTCCCCAGGCTAGTGAAAGCGGATAACATATGCATACTAAATCTAGAGCAATTGATAATAGTTTTTCAATCTTACTCACAAACACTGGCTAATCTACAATGTATGTACTGTACCTGTGTACTATGTATGTATTCTACCTATATTCCAAAGTTCAGCTGTACACCACAAATCTATTACTTACCTTTATTTTTAAAATTAATATCTTTTTTGATTGTTCTCTCCACTGTAACTGTTTGTGCCGCATACCACCGTAAAAACATGTCTCTTGTAATTTGTGTGTATACTGATTATGTCTAAATAACTAAATGTGTCTGTAATTTTTCTTTGTGGAGCTTTTCTCCCCGGGCCTCTGCTGAAAAAGGGCCTTTTCGGCTCAGTCAGACACCCCTGGTTAACAAATGTAAAATAAAATAAATAAATAAATATTCATATTACTGCCACCTTTAGCCCACATTTTAAAAAGGATCTAGCCATGTAGATTTTGATGTCCTTACATTCACTGTTACATTATTAATCATGTAAGGGATTTCCCTGCTGTGGAAGCCCAATGTCTGTCTAGTTTACCAAAGCCTACCATTGCTTTAAGGTACTCTGAATGCCACCCAAACGTTCCTCGTGTAGTGTAGGGCATAAAGGTGATGGTCAGGCATACCATCCTCAGAACTTTTTTGCTGCCAACCTGAACACTGTTTCTAACCATTGGTCTGTTTGCCTATGTCCGTTTTTTGCCATTTTTACTGCATTTTTGTATTCCGGTGATTTCTCTAGTTTGCAGAAGTCCTCACTGTTGCAGTAAAGTTCCCAGTTAGGGTTTTGTTATTTTTCTTGAATTTTTTGTGCTGTCTGGGGTTAATGTTATCCAGGAAGGGTTGGAGACTGATTCTACATAAAGACCGTCACGATAAGTGCCTTTTTTGCCTATGAGCTTCTCACAACCATGGGTCTTGTTCGATTTGTCATGCGTTCGTCCCAAAAGTCCTTTGTAGTAGGCTTTCTTCCCTTTCATTGTATCTTGAGATCCAGTGTCTTAAGCTTCTTGCTAAAGATACAATGGAAGGAACTTTCCATCCTGAGGGTCAACCATCGGGGAAGAAGAAGGTGAAAAAGGTAAGACTGGAATCTTCAGCTGTCTAGCCTGTGCCAGGTGTTTCTCCTGAGGGTCACCTGGCTGTGTTGCCAAATTTTTCTGCGGCAACCGGGTTTGGAGGTCGGCTAAGATCCGACGGGCAACACTTCCAATGAGGCTTTGCAGGAGTCTATTTCAGATGTTCAGGAGGAACCACAGTTGATTGTTTACAAGGGGTCAGGGGGGTTTGGCAGATTCTTCTTAGAGAAAAAGTTCCTACGACGGTTCTCTAATGCCGTCCTGAGTCAGAGCCTTCTCAGTTTTCTAGAGTGATGTTCCCTTGAAAAAGGAACAGAAAAAGTACAGTTGTGTACACTTACCATAAATGTAGATGTTGGAGTGTATTCACTGTTGCAGTCATTACATTTGGGTTATCTGCTTTGCAGTAGCCCTCAGTCGGCCTGATTAACAAAGTCTTGGGTCCTGGGTCGGTTGCTGTCCCTTCTTCCATGACGTCATGTTGTCAGGGGTATAAAACATGCAGCCGACGCCATTACATCAGTTTTTCTTGCCCCAGATGTCAGGTGCCCCCCTAATGGGAGGCAATTAAATCAGAAAATACAAGGATATACCTCCAACAGAAAAGCAAACACACCAAAATGCTTTTAGAGCATAGTAAGTGAGAGTAGAGGTATAGCCAAAGGAAGAAAAGGGGACTGGAGGGAGGGTAACCAGGATTGCAACAGTGAATACACTCGAACATCTACATTTATGGTAAGTGTACACAACTGTACTATGTTCTTCGTGTTTCACTGTTGCAGTCATTACATTTGGGTAGATTCCCAAAGCTAAGGTTGGGAGGAGGAATTTAAATAGAATTAGGACCAGCTATAAGGCCCTGCAAGACTGCAGTGGCAAAACAAACCCTGGATTTAGAGAAAATTGGCAAATGATAATGCTTGGTGAAAGTATGTACAGAACTCCAGGTAGCAGCTTCTAAGATGCCCCTAGTAGGGACTCCCTGAGAAAGCCTGTAGAGGTGGATGCAGCCCTGGTTGAATGGGGTCTGATGCCCTGTGAGATAGGTTTTCCATGGTGCTTACAGCAGATATGAATGCAGTGGCCTATCCATTTTGAAATGGTTTGTTTTGAAATAGCTTTCCCCTCTGTCCGTGCAGCAAATGCCACCAGTAGTTGTTCAGATTTCATTTGAGGTTTAGTCCTGTCCAAGTAGAATCTAAGCTGTCTGTGCACATCTAAAGAGTGCAATATCCATTCCCCTTTGTTCTGTGGGTTAGGAAAAAAGGTAGGCAAATGAATGGACTGATAAGAGCCACACTAGATACCACCTTGGGCATGAAGTAGGGACTGGTTCTGAGGGACACCCTGTAAGCATGAAAGATGATGAAAGGTTCCACTGCCATAAGGGCCTGTAATTCAGATACCCTTCTTGCAGAAGTGATTGCCAAAATGAAAGCTGTTTTCCAGGAAAGAAATTTTAAATCTGCAGTAGCAGCTGGCTCAAAGGGAGGAAGAGTGAGTTTCTCCAAGACAAAGTTAAGATCCCAGGCTGGAGTTGGAGCTCTCCTGGGTGGCCTTAGATTTGTGGCCCCTCTGAGGAACTGCTTGAGCAGTGGGTGAGAGAAGAGGGGAGGGCTCTGTGCTATAATGAGCTGAAATGGCTGAGGCATGAATTTTGATGGAGGAAAAAGACAAGCCCTTATGAAGCATCTCAGTTTAGTATTGTAGAATCTGAGGTAAATTGGGCACTGCTGCGTTCATTCCTTGAGACTGGTTCCAAGCACAGAATCTTTTCCATTTTTAGCATAAGATTTTCTAGTACTAGGCCTCCTTGCCTCTAAATGGATATCCATCACTGATTTACTGAGGGATGGTAAAGGATTGATTAGGTAATTAGCCAGGCTGCTAGGTACAGGGTTTGCAGCTGAGGGTGCAGAATCATGTTCTCCTGCTGAGACAACAGGGAAGGAGTCTGAGGCAGGTGTCATGGAGCCAAGCGTGACACACTGCACAAGAGTGGGTACCAGTGTTGGCGAGGCCAGTCTCGAGCAATTAAAATTGTCCTTGGCTTGTCCTGTTTTATCTTTAGTAGTACCTGGGAGAGCAGAGGCAGAAGAAGAGGAAAGGCATAAACTGATAGGTTTTTCCAGCTGAAGGATAGAGCATCCACTTTCCAAACTTGCTTGTGAGGCATCCTTGTGCAAATTTTTTCCAGTTGATGGTTCTGGGGGGAGGCAAACAGGTCTATATCTGGACTCCCCCATTTGCTTGTCAACATGTTGAAAATCCTTGGGTCCAGTTTCCATTCGTGTGGGTCCATGAGGTTTCTGCTTAGTCCATCTGCCAGTGTATTTAGTTTTCTTGGCAGGAATTGAGCTTGCAGATTCACTTGGTAGCTCAAGGCTGTGTTCCACAATGCCATGGCTAGTCTGCAGAGGGGGTAAGAATGTGTACCCCCCTGCTTGTTTATGTACCACATGACAGTGGTGTTGTCGGTCTTTACCATTAGTTGTCCTGGATGAATGTAGTCCTTGAAGGCTGTCAGGGCATTCTGTACAGCTAACATTTCCTTTTGATTTATGTACAGGTGCATTTGAGTTGGGTTCCATTTGCCCTGAATGCACTTCCCTGCCAGGTGAGCCTGCCATGCACAGTCTGATGCATCTGTTAAGATTTGTTTGGCAGGGGGTAATGTGAATGGTAGTCCCCTGTTTTGGTGGAAGGCCTCTGCCCACCAAAGGAACTCTAGGCGTAGGCAAGGTATGATAGGAATCCCTGCTTCCAAATTCTGTGAATGTTGACACCATAGGCTTTTGAGATACCATTGTAGTTTCCTCATATACAGCCTTGCATATGGAATTAGAAGAATACAGGAGGCCATGAACCCCAAGGCTTGCAGTATTTGCCTTGCAGACAGCTGGGTTTTTGTGGCCACTTGTTTGAAGTAAGTTGTCAAATGAATCCGTTTCTCTGGCATGAGGAAAGCCATCTGGGAAGTTGTATTCAAGCTTGCTACCAGGAATATAATTTGTTGACAGGGTACCAAGTGGGATTTCTTTTCATTTATGGTGAACCCCAGACAAGTCCGTACCCTTTGAACAAAGGCCAGACGATTGAAGAGAATGTCCTTGATTTCTGCCTGAATTAGACAGTCGTCCAGGTATGGGTATATTTGAATATTTCTTTGCCTGCAAAATGCAATGACTGGAGCTAGGCATTTTGTGAATACCTTGGGTGCAGTAGATAAACCAAAGGGCAGTGCAGAGAACTGATGGTGTATGCAGCCTGCTTTGAAGTGTAGGTATCTTCTGCAAGACTCCCTGATAGGTATGTGCAGGTATGCTTCTTTTAAGCCCAGTGTTGCCAACCATGCATCCTTGCCTAGAATAGGATGCAGCTGGTGAAGATTCAGCATTTTGAATTTTGGAATCACCAGAAAGATGTTTAGAATGTAAAGGTCCTGGATAGGACGCCATGTATTGCCTTTTCTGGGTACCAGGAAATGTCTTGAATAGAAACCTTGTCCCTTTTCCTCTTCTGGTACCAACTGAATAGCCCCCATGTTTAAGACAGAGAGTACCTGATTTTGGGCCTCTGCCCACTGATTTGGGGGTAGATCTGGCCAGCAGCTTGGTGTTGGTAACGTGTGGAAATGAAATCTGTATCCTTGGGACACTATATTTAGAACCCATTTGTCCTGGGTAATGAGTTCCCAGTTTTTGGCCTGCAGACCACTCTTTTTGCCTAAAGGAGCATTCAGTTGGGAAGTGCTTGGGAGTCTTAAAAGCAAGTCATTGAGATGGTTTTCCATAGGGGGGAATCTTGCTGCTCTCAGGTTTGAGTGCAGAACCCCCCCACTGCCTAGTCTTGTGTGTCCCTTGGGACTGAAACCTGGGGTTTCTGCTGTGTCTGGGTTTGGCTTGAAAAGACCTAGAAGGGAGGGCCAGTGCCTACTAAATCTAGGAGGCTGAACTTGTAAAAATATCTTTAACAGTTTGCATAGATTTAGCTTTATCTTCCATCTTTTTAAGAACTTCCTCAGCCTTGTTGCCAAACAAGCATTCCTGATTTAAGGGAGCATCCAACAATTTAGCTTTAACATGATCAGGCAAAGATTGTTCCTTAAGCCAAGCATGCCTTCTGAGCAGAGACCCAGTAACAGCAGCCCTGCAAGAGGCCTCTAATGAATCAAATCCACATTGCAAAGTATGTTTTCCAACATGTTCAGCAGAATGCATTAAATCCTGTAATTCTTTATTTTCAGCACAGTCAGGCATTAACATCATTTTCTGTTTAAGCAATCCAATAACATATTGTTGATATTTTAACATATGAAACTGGCAGTTTAAAGCCCTAATGGCCAAGGTTGCAGAAGTGTAAACTTTCATACCCCATCTATCCAGTGCCCTGGAGTCTCTATCACAGGGGGTAGGATTTTTAGCAGTAGAAGCCTTAATGCCCTTGGGTCCCTGTGAAACAGTCTCTGGATCCGCAATAGGATTTTTAAAAAAACTTGTGAGAATCAGGAACCCTGTAATATCGGTCAGGTTTTCTGGGAGCACGAGGCAAAGAATCAAGGGCCAAACTAGATTCTGAAAAGGCATCAACAATGTCTAGTACAGGAGGTATAGCTAAAGGCCTATGCTGAGGCAGGAGTAAGAAATCCCTAAGCCTCTTTTTAGAATCAGAAAAATCCTGGCTTTCCCAGTGGAAATGCTCCCTTAGAGTACGTAAGGTTTCACCAAAAGAAAAATCATCTGGAGGGGAAGAAGAGGGAATAGAGTCCTCTGCATCAGAATCCTCATAAGTAGATAAGGGCAAATCCAGATAATCAGAAGAATCAGAAAAATCAGAATCCTGTTCAGAAGATTCATAAACAACCTCAGCCCTAGGTCTCTTAGAAGGGGGAGGTTGGCTTCCCCTGATTAGAATTATAAGATCTTCAGCCATTCTTATTTGTCTTTTAGGCACAGAGGCCTGAGCATGCGGCCTGGGGTTGGTTTCTTAGGCATGGTTCGAGATTTTGGCCTAAATGAAGGAGGCAGCGTCGGTTTAATATGCAAGTCCGTAGGTCTGAATACACCCTCAGAAGCCGGTGCCTGCACAGCGGCTCCGGACCCATCCAAGGTAGAGACATCCGCAGGTTCCACAGTTGAAGCATCTCGCGGAATACCGGACTCCGAATAAGTCTCAGTAGAGGCCTGCGAGTCAGAAGTAGTGGGTATCAGGGGCTGCGAAAGCGCCACACTGAGTACTGGCAAACTGGCAACTGGCTTAGGAGAAGCGTCGTCAGGAGCTTTGGACCTCGGCGGCCTGTCTCTGTCTTTAACTTTGCATTTTTTCGGAATACCAGTAGTCGGAAGGCTAATTGACAACATTTCTAGATAATTAAACAGCAAACCAAAATATTTAGAAGTGAAAATATATCGATGACGGATAGTGCGCACTTTAAATAAAGCACAAAACCGACAGCAAGACACGTTGTGGTCAGGGCCTAAGCAAGGAATACAGTACGAATGAAAATCTTTGTGAGGTATTTGCTTTCCAGAAGAAAAGCAATTAACTTTTACTGACATCGGTAAGGAGCAAGAAAAAGTTTCCCCAATGGGATACTTAGTTTTAAGTTGAAGACTTCGGTTCTGAAACTCTAAAACGAAAATTTCAGGAGTCGGCCGACCAGCACTTGCTAACTGCTTCTGCTTCGGGCACCGCATGGCAAGAAAGACAGGATGCAATGGCATCGGCTGCATGTTTTATACCCCTGACAACCTGACGTCATGAAAGAAGGGACAGCAACCGACGCAGGACCCAAGACTTTGTTAATCAGGTTGACTGAGGGCTACTGCAAGTAGATAACCCAAATGTAATGACTGCAACAGTGAAACACGAAGAACATCAAACATGTTTCCTCTGCTCCTACGGAGCCACAAAGTGAGTGGCAGACCTTTACTCAGGGGTTATTTAATGCTCAACTGTCATCAAGGCCTCCCCCCTCAAGGGGTTTCAGTTCCTGCTCCTTCTTGGTCCTCTTCTCCACTTAAAAGACTCAGAGAACTGAATTCTTCTGAGAAAGAGATGGATTCTGATGAAGAATCCCTTACTTATTCTACTCAGACTACTTCTCCTTTGGACTATGGGTCAGAGATGGAGGAATCTAATAGTCCTGATACTCCTTCTGAGGATATTTTCTTTGGGGACACAATCTCTAGGATGATGGCATTTTTTTTAAGTGGGATTGTGCTCAGGTCTAGGATATCGATAATAAGTAGCATGAGTTACTGCAGATGGAATCTCCTAAACTTGCGGCCATTCCTCCTGTTTTGGCTGCTTTACTGGATGTTTTTCCAGTGCCTCTAAAGTGCCTGATTCTCTGCCCCCTGTTCCCAAGAAGCCTGATAGGAACAATCCTTAGGCACCCTATAAAACCTATGTCCTGCTGCTGACTCCTCTGTGGTGTCTGTAGCCTCTGATAAGCCATCTCAAATGCTTTCTTCGTCCAAGTTATTGCCTTCTGACAAGGACAGCAGATCCATGGACAGGTGGGGTAAGAAGGTTTATACTCTTCTGTTACCCTAGCTTTTAGGGCAATTAATTATCAGACTCGTATATCTAGGTATGTGTTGGCTCTTCTTTCTCAGGCTTCACAGCTTTTTTTTCTGATCTTCCAGACTCGGAGTAAATCTTCTGTTCTGTCCTTGCTAGGGACTTCCTATCAAGTAGTTAATCATTCTATCAAATGTAGTTATGATGCAGCAGCTTTTTCTAGGGCTACTGCTTTTGGTTCAGTAATGAGGAGGTATTCTTGGCTTAGGCTTCAACCTTTACCTGATGATATTAAGGTTAAGTTGATGGATGCTCCTCTGGATAATAAACTTTTGTTTGGGGAAGCTGCTGCTGGTTTAAGTCTCTTCAGGACAAGGGAAGAAGGCCTTACAGGAGCTTAAACATGTGTTTGTCCTGTGCCTAAATTTCAGTGAAACTACCGTTCTAAGCCAGCCTTTGTTTCTAGGCAATCTCGCCCTCCTGCTAAAGGTAAAATGGATGGTAAATGGGCTCATCCTGCTAAGGTCACTCTGACTGCAGGGATTCAGAAACCTTCCTTTCCTGACAAACCAGGTGATGATGAGCTGCCTGTAACTGGCCACATTCCTCTTTCTCTTTGCCTTTCTCTCTCTTCCTATTTGGCTTCGAATCACTCAGGATTCTTGGATTCTGTCAATCATTCAAGGGTACTTCATGGTGTGGATATCCCATCCTCCTTTTAGGGGTATTCCTCAGCTTCCTCGGGGACAGCTTCCTTTTTTCCAAAGAGGTTCTTTGAGATCTCTCATCTTGGGATACTATTCAAAAGGTGCCTGTGTCCCAAAGGGGGAAGGAGTTTTATTCAAGAATGTTTCTAGTGCCCAGAAAAGAGGGTACTTGGAGACAGATTCTACACCTCTCTCATCTAAACACTTTTCTGAAGGTGCCTTCCTTTTGGATGTTCTCCCTTCAGACTGCGTTTCCTCTCTTGCTCCCTCAGGCCATTCTGGTGTCTCTGGATCTCGATCGAGGATGCTTATCTCCACATTCCAATCCATCCTCTTTTCAGGATGTTTTGCATTTCTCTGTTGCTTCCTGGCATTTTCAGTTCTGTGCTTTGCCCTTTCTACTGCCTCAGAGGTGTTCACCAAATGCCTCAACTCCTGTGATTGCTTTTTGCAGGAGTTCAAGGGATCCAAATATTTCCTTACTTGGAAGACCTGCTGATTCAGGCATCCTCTCTGGAGATCCTTTTGCAAAATCTTTGTTTTGTCATTTCTCTTCTTTACAGACAGGAGTTCAAGATAAACTTCAAAATGTCTTCTCTGACTCCATCTCAGGATCATGTCTTAGCTCTGCCAGGGAGTTTCTGAAGGCTCTGGGTTTCATGGATTCCACCATTCTGATGCTCCCCATGGCCAAACTCCACAGGAAGTTTCAGTGGTTTCTGAAGTCAGTGGGGCTTCAACATGCTCATCCTCTAGACTTTACAGTTCCTCTTCTTCCTTGTCTCAAGAAGGAACTTCTCTGGTGGATTCAGCAGTTATCTCTGAATCCAGGGCTCCCTTTTCATCCCCCTCTTCCCTCTCAAGATATGTTCCCAGATGCTTCAGATGTGAGTTGGGGAGCAACTTTTGGCTCCCTGAAGGTATGGGGAGTGTGGTCACCTTGTCAACAGAAGGAGCACATCAACGTCACAGAGAGGAGAGCTCTTATGCTGGCTCTTCAGGTCTTTCTTCCTCTTTTCTCTCCGGGATCTCTCAGGGTATTCACAGACAATACCACAGTTATGTAGTATATCAACAAATGGGGGGGGGGGGGGGAGACAAGATCTTACCTTCTTTGCCAGTTGGCACTTCTGGCATGGGATCTGTCGGTCACATACCAAGTCTACTAAAATGCGGACTGCACACAATAAGAGATTACTGTTAAAACACAACTTTAATGTTGCGAAAAGAATCCAAATAGCATTAAATTCCAAGTAACAGTGAGCGCTTTCGGCAAGTTAAATTAACCCGCCTTCATCAGACCTAAAAATAAAAAAATATATGTATGATGATGGAAACAAAATATACACTTAAATTTCAAATGATTTAAAATGGTATTTAAAACCAATTTGTAGAAAAAAATAAAATAAAATACAATTAGTCATGTAAACAATGTGGCAATTTTCTAAGTTCCAGTGCACTTTTAATTGAGCAGTAGAAGTTTAGTCCAGGCTTTCTAAAAGAGTTCAGCTTTAATTGCCACATGAGTTCATGTTTCTCCAGAATATTCGGGATGTACATATACATGTATTTTTTTTATTTTTATTTTTTTCTGGTTCTCTTTTTTCTACTTTATTCAAAATGATGGTAAAAACAATACTAACTAATTATACAATTATATAGGTTTTTAGGGTTCTTGTACACAGACCTGAAAGAAGTCTAGAAGGACAAAAGCGATCTTTGTTAACAATAGGTTATGAAAATAGAAACTGATTTTTACATGCAAAATGTATATGTATATATTTATATATAATTTTTGATCACAAAATGAACTAAGGTTGATATATTTCCAGCCATGTAGTATATTGCCTTGTATAAAATCACAGACTTAATAATCTACTTAATAATTTGGTTAAATAAGATGTAACATTAAAGTACATTAGGGCTATATGTTATTATGACAGCTACTAGGTAGGGCAGGACCAGCTCAAATGTCACACTGATGGGGGAAGGGATTTGAATTTAACATGTGTACCAATAACACTGTTTTACAGCACAATAAACCACTCCCATGCCTGATAAAAAGTATATATATATATATATTTAGAAAGCTTGTGAAGAAATTATTACTCTATTTTTGTTTTACTTGGATCGCTTGTCTGTGTCCTTAATAAAGGATTTTCGACTGGAAACAGACTGCCTGCCTTGCTTGGATTACTTTCGAATACTTAGTAATGCTGTAGAATTATATATTTTCTATTATTACTTTTTGACTTGACAAGTTTACTTTCGTTACTACTATTGTCTGATCTGATTAATATACAGTGATTAACTAGAAATATATGGACTGAAAATCTTCCACACAGAGAACTTTCTTACACTGCTTTGTTTTTAGACCCACTACACTTTAGTGGGTTGTTTTGAGACTTCGGGGATACCACGGAGATTACTTGTCTAAAGTTTGCAACTTACTGACACCAAGCAAGCAAGACACTAAACAGAAAAAGGAGTTTATTTCCCACCCTTGAATATGCCCTCCCATTTGCTGGTGCTGCCTTTCCACATAACTTTCAAACACTGCAAGCAGCACAGAATAAAATCTTTTACTTTATTACCGGGCAAACAAAAGGAAACATTACTGTGCCAGAATCAAGGAAGCTGAATGGCTGCTATTTCCCTCTAAGTCACCTTCCACATTCTGTCTTAATTCTTTGCATAAAATAATACAAATAGGTTTTGACTGACAAAGGGACCTTTGTCACCAATTTACCAACTCCATTTGCATTCATCACAAAACTCTAAACCATTCCAACTCTGAGGCGAACCTGCCTGCACCGGTGTTATAACAAAGACCGATACACAAATTCCTAATAGGTTCTCATTCTGTGAAAGGATATAATGGTATAGCTATTGTTCTCTGAATTAACAGCACTTCTAATTTCCACATGACATCTCCTCTAGACCCACATAAGTCTTAATTCCCCCTTTACTCACATCTTATCAGACCCATTATTGAATATAATGCACCTCTTGGCATTTATTTGTCTAAACATATCAACCAACTTGACAGACCTCAGAAATTCATAACTAAAAACATCAGTGACCTCAAAAATCTTGGTTATCAAGACAGACTGGCAGCCCTTTCTCTGTGCTCAGTCTCTTAGAGACTCTCCCAAGGAGCTCTGTGCTACCTCTTCTGAGCCAGGAAAAATTCAACCCTTTTTGACCTCAATTTCTCTGCAAAACAAATGGTACTTCGAATACTTTGTTAAAGGAACTATACCTTCATCAACACATGAATAAGACAAGTTGGTGCTACAGAGTCATATCACAATATATCCCTCACCTCTGTAACAAACTTCCAGTAAACATCAAGCAAAGTAGCTCCCTTGCCACATTCAAAGAAAACCTAGATAACTGTATGGGAAGCCGCAAATTCTTCCCTGATCCATCCTGTTTTGCCCTCCTTGTGTCTAAAGGGAACTAATCTGAAAAGGAGTTTTTTTTTTTTTTTTTTTTGGCTAGGCTTGTATTGGTCTGCAGACTGACTGCACGCTAGTTACATAATGAACCCAAGTCCCACTTCGGGGAGACCTCCTCATCTAAATGTTGTCCTGACATGGTTAGAATTGCTGGAGCCATGTCAGACTCCAAACCAGTTACAAGTGGTGTCCCACAAGGCTCAGTCCTGGGACCTCTCTTGTTCGGTATATATTTCTCGGAGGTACAGGCTAACACAGAAGGACTGTGGCTGACTAAGTTCGCAGATGACTGCAAACTGGGTGCCATAATCGACTCTCCAGCCGACACAAGCATCCTCCAAAAGGGCCTCATAGAAACAGACAACTGGTGCCAGAGCCATGGCCTCAAGCTAAATGCCAAAAAGTGTATAGTCATCCCCTTTAGCAAAAACAAAGTGCCCACAAATTACCACAGGTGGAAATCCATTAAGTACAGAAGAAGTAATTAGGGACCTGGGGACCCAAGTTGATAGCAATCTCTCATTTGACAACCACATGGCCAAAGTGGTTAGAAAAACATTTTATATAGCCCACCTAATCATGAAGGGATTTACATCTAGATCAGGGGAGGTCATCGTGCCTCTTTACTCTTCCCTCATCAGGCCCATAATTGAGTACAATGCCCCTTTTGGGATGTACCTTACCAGACACCTGCAGCAACTGGAAAAACCCCAAAAGTACCTCACCAAGAGGATCAAAGGGCTCAAACAGATGCCATATGCTGCCCGGTTAAAGAAACTCCAGCTCTACTCAGTGGCATACCGCCTGTTCAGAGGAGATCTGTGCCTGACGTATAAAGCCATGTCCAACCCGAATTAATGGACATGCTGCACCTCAGAAAATCAAATCCCATCGAGCTACGCTCGAGAGACTTGAACCTCAGCAATGAAATAAATAGGACATGCTGGAGGGACAGATTCATAACCCAGAGGCTCCCTTCACTCTGGAATAAAATCCCAGTCCAGGTTAGGCAGAGTCCCTGATTGACTCTCTTCAAGAGGAATCTTGATGAGTGGATGGGAGATCGTAGGTTTACCCCGGGTATCACTTCTGTGTCACTGTTAGATAGAGGCATAGTATACTAACCTCGAAAAAGGGCATAGCAAAATAAATTTAAAATGGGTGGCGAAAGCCAAACACATTCTGGCTAGGCTTATAAATGCCCTAGGGCAGATAGCCTAGTGTGAACCTATGAACCTATGAAAACCTTGTGGATCCATTTTCCATTCATAACTTAAAAACATTTCCTATTCAAATAATTAATCAAGTGATTGTTTTGCGATCTTGGAAGACACACTGCTGATAACTAGAGGCCGTGTTTTACAGCCCAGATTCTTACCTCTAGTGTCTCTCTCTCTCTTTTCAAAGTTGTAAATAATTTGATATTCTTCGTGTTTCACTGTTGCAGTCATTACTTTTGGGTAATCTGCTGGCAGGTTGCCCTCAGTCAGCCTGATTAACAAAGTCTTGGGTCCTGCGTCGTTTGCTGTCCCTTCTTCCATGACGTTAGGTCGTCAGGGGTATAAAACATGCAGCCAACGTCATTACATCAGTCCTTATTGCCGTGCGGTGCCCAAAGCAGAAGCAGTTCACAAGTGCCAGTTGGCAGACTCCTGAAATTTTCGTTTTCGAGTTTCAGAACCGAAATCTTCAACTTACAGCTAAGTACCCCATTGGGAAAACTTTTTCTTGCTCCTTACCGATGTCAGTAAAAGTTAATAATTGCATTACTTGTGGAAAGCAAATACCTCAAAGATTTTCATCTGTACTGTATTCCTTGCCTAGGCCCTGACCATGACGTACCTTGCTGTCAGTTTTGTGCTTTATTTAATCAGCGCATTATCTGTCGTTGGTACATTTTTGCCTCTAAATTTTTCAGTTCTCGGTTTAATTATCCAGAAATGACGTTGGTTAGCCATCCAACTACCAGGACTTCAAAAAAATGCAAAGACAGAGACAGGTCGTCGAGGTTCTAAACTGCCAACGACGCTTCTCCTAAGCCAGTCGACAGTTCGCCGGTACTCAGTGAAGCGCTTCGCAGCCCCTGATACCCGCTACTTCTGACTCGCAGGCCTCTACTGAGACCCATTCGGAGTCCGATATGCCACGAGATACTTCACCCATGGAACCTGCGGATGTCTCTACCTTGGATGGGTCCGGAGCTGCTGTGCAGGCACCAGCTTCTCAGGGTGTATTCAGGCCTACAGACTTGCATATTAAACCAACTCCACCTTCAATACTAAGGCCTAAATTTCGATCTATGTCAAAAAAAAACGATGCCCAGACCACATGCTCAGGCTCCTATGCCTAAAAAACAAATGATTAAAATGGTTGAAGATCTAATTACTCTAATCAGGGGTAGTCAACCCCCCCCCTTCTAAGAGGACTAGGCCTGAGCTTGACTAGGAATCTTTTGATCAGGACCGTTTCTTCTGACTCTTCTAATGACCTGGATATGTCCATACCTACTTATGAGGATTCGGATGCAGAGGATTCCATTCCCTCTGCTCCCCCCACTGAGGATTTTTCTTTTGATGAAACTTAACATACCTTAAGGGAGCATTTCCACTGGGAAAGTCAGGAATACTCTGATTCAAAAAAGAGGCTTAGGGATTTTCTTCTTTTACCTTAGCATAGGCCTTTGGCTATACCTCCTGTACTAGACATTGTTGATGATGTGTTTTCGGAATCCAGTATGGCCCCTGATTCCCTGCCTCCAGCTCCTATTAAACCTGACAGATACTACAGGGTTCCGGAGTCCCACAAGTTCCTTTTCAAAAATCCTGTTGCAGATCCTGAAACCATTTCTCAGGGGCCTAAGGGCATTGAGGCTTCTACTGCTAAAAATCTTTCCCCTTCTGACAGAGACTCCAGGGCGCTGGATAGATGGGGTAAAAATATTTATACTTCTGCAACCTTGGCAATCAGGTTTTTAAACTGCCAATTTCATATCTTAAAATATCAACAGCATATTATTGGACTGCTTAAACAGAAAATGATGTTGATTTCTGACTGTGTGGAAAATAAAGATTTACAGGATTTATTGCATTCTGTTGAACAAGTTGGAAAACATACTTTGCAATGTGGTTTTGATTCTTTAGAGGCCTCTTGCAGGGCTGCTGTTACTGGGTCTGTGCTTAGAAGGCATGTTTGGCTTAAGGAACAATCTCTGCCTGATCATGTTAAAGTGAAATTGTCGGATGCTCCTTTAAATCAGGACCGCCTGTTTGGCAATAAGGCTGCAGAAGTTTTAAAAAAGATGGAAGATAAAACTAAATCTATATAAACTGTAAAAGATTTCTTACAAGTGCAACCTCTAAGATTTAGTAGGCACTGGCCTACTAAGATTGGTCCTTTCCAGCTCCTTCCAGATCCTCTCAACCCAAATCCAGACACATCAAAAGCACCAGGTTTTGGTTCCAGGGGACTCTCAGAACTAAGCAACGGGAGGCCTCCACTTCCAAATCTGGAAATAACAAGACACTCCCCTATGGTAAACAGTCTCAATGACTTTCCTTTAAAATTACCAAGCACTTACCTTTTAGCCGCCCCTTTGGAGGGAAAGATTGCTCTTCATGCAAAAAACTGGGAACTCATAACCCAGGACAAATGGGTTTTAAATATAGTGTCCCAGGGATGCAGATTTCATTTCCACACATTCACAACACCAAACAGGTGGCCAGACCTGCCCCCAAATCAGTGGGCAGAGGCTCAAAAACAAGTACTTCCCTCTTAAACATGGGGGCTATTCAACCTGAACCAGAACAGGAAAAGGGACAAGGTTTCTATTCCAGGCTTTTCCTGGTACCCAGAAAAGACAAATCATGGCGTCCAATTCTGGACCTTTCTACTCTAAACACCTTTCTGGACATTCAAAAATTCAAGATGCTGACTCTTCACCAGTTACTTCCTTTGCTGGGCAAAGATGCCTGGTTGGCAACTCTAGATTTAAAAGAAGCATACCTGCACATCTCAATCAGGGAATCTTGCAGAAGATACCTACACTTCAAAGCAGGCTACTTGCATTATCAGTTCTCTGTTCTGCCTTTTGGCTTGTCTACTGCGCCCAGGGTATTCACAAAGTGCCTGGCTCCAGTAATTGCATTTTGCAGGCAAAGAAATATTCAAATACCTGGACGATTGTCTAATTCAGGCAGAAAACCAGGGCACTCTTCTAAATCATCTGGCGTTTGTATAAAAAAAAAAAAAAAAAGGTTCTAACTTTTCTGGGGTACACCATAAACAAAAAGAAATCACAACTAGTACCCTCTCAACAGATTACATTCCTGGGTGCAAGCTTGAATACAACTGCCCAGATGGCTTTCCTCATGCCAGAGAAGCAAATTAATTTGGTAACTTACTTCAAACAAGTGGCCACAAAAACCCTGCTATCTGCAAGACAAATGCTGCAAGCCATGGGGTTCATGGCCTCCTGCATTCTTCTAATTCCATATGCAAGACTGCATATGAGGAAACTACAGTGGTACTTAAAAAGTCTATGGAGTCAACATTGTCACAGCCTGGAAACAATGATTCCTATCATACCTTGCCTACGCATGGAGTTTCTATGGTGGGCACAGGCCTGCCAACAAAACAAGGGACTGCCATTCACACTACCCCCTGCCGCCCAAACCCTAACTACAGATGCATCAGATTATGCATGGGGGGCTCACCTGGCAGGGAAGTGCATTCAGGGCAAATGGAACCCAAATCAAAAGCACCTACATATCAATCAAAAAGAAATGTTAGCTGTACAGAATGCTCTGACAGCCTTCAAGGACTACATTCTTCCAGGACAACTAATGGTAAAGACAGACAACACTACGGTTATGTGGTACATAAACAAACAGGGGGTACACATTCCTACCCCCTCTGCAGACTAGACCTATCAAGTGCACCTACAAGCTCAAATCCTGCCAGGAAAATTGAATACACTGGCAGATGGACTAAGGAGAAATCTCATGGACCCACACGATTGTAAACTGGAACTACGGATTTACAACACATGTTGACAAGTAAATGGGGGAGCCCAGACATAGATCTATTTGCCTCCCCCCTGAACTACCAGTTGGACAAATTTTGCACAAGGACGCCCCACAAAAAAGCCTGGAAAGTGGATGCCCTGTCCTTCAGCTGGAAAAAAAACTATCACTCTACTCCTTCCACCCCCTGCCTCTACTCTGCAAAGTTCTGCTAAAAGTCAAACAGGACAAACCAGGAATGATTTTGATTACTCCAAACTGGCCACGCCAGCACTGGTACCCACTCATGCACAGTGTCACAAATACCTCCATGGCACCTGCCTCAGACACCTTTCTTGCTATCTCAGCAGGAGAACCAAATTCTGCACCATTAGCTTCCAACATTGAACCTTGCAGCTTGGATAATCACTTAAATTCCCCCTTAGCATCCCTCAGCAAACCTGTGATGGATGTCATCTTGGAGGTGAGAAGACCTAGTACTAGAAAATCTTATGCTGGCAAATGGAAAAGATTCTGTGCCTGGAACCAGTTTTTAGGGATGAGCACAGCAGCGCCCAATTTACCTCAGATTTTGCAATACTTAACTGAGATGCTTCACAAGGGCCTGTCTTCTTCTCCCTCTATTAAAATCCACGCTTCAGCTATTTCAGCTCACTATAATACAGAACCACCCCTCTTTTCTCATCCCCTGCTCAAGCAGCATCTCAGAGGGGCAAAGAACTTGAGACCACCCAGGAGAGCTCCTACCCCTGCCTGGGACATCAAAACTTTGTTTTGGAGAAACTCACTCAACCTCCTTTCGAGCCTGCTGCTACTGCAGACTTAAAATTTCTTTCTTGGAAAACAGCCTTCCTTTAAGCAATCACTTCAGCTAGAAGGATTTTTGAATTAGAGGCCCTTATGGCATTGGAGCCTTTCATCATCTTTCATGCGGACAGGGTATCTCTGAGGACCAATCCATCCTTCATGTCCAAGGTGGTTTCCACTGTGGCTCAATCAGTCCATTCATTTGCCAACCTTCTTTTCCAAACCATAGAACAAAGGGGAACGGATTCTGCATTCCTTGGACGTGCACAGACAACTTAGATTCTACTTGGACAGAACTAAATTTCGAAGAAAATCTGATCAATTGCTAGTAGCATTTGCTACTGGGGCAGAGGGGAAGGCTATTTCAAAACAAAGCATTTCTAAATGGATAAGCCATTGCATTCAATTCTGCTATAAGCATCATGGAACACCTATCACCCAGGGGATCAGATCTCACTCCACCAGGGCTGCATCTACTTCTGCAGCCTTTCTCAGAGGTGTTCCTACCAGAAATATTCTAGAAGCTGCTACCTGGCGTTCTGTACATACTTTCACCAAGCATTATCATTTACCAATTTTCTCTAAATCCAGAGCTGGCTTTGCCACTGCTGTCTTATAGGGCCTTATAGCTGGTCCTAATGCAGTATAAATTCCTCCTCCCAACCATAGCTTTGGGAATCTACCCAAATGTACTGACTGCAACAGTGAAACACGAAGAACATAGTACAGTTGTGTACACTTACCATAAATGTAGATGTTCGGGTGTATTCACTGTTGCAGTCCTGGTTACCCTCCTTTCAGCCCCCTGTCTTTCTCTGACTCTACCTCTACTTTTTGTTACTATGCTTAAAAGCCTTTTTGGTGTATTTGCTTTTTGTTGGAGGTATATTTTTGTGTTTTTAATTTTATTTGCTCCCCATTCGGGGGGCACCTGACATCTGGGGCAAGAAAAACTGATATAAAGACGTCGGCTGCATGTTTTATACCACTGACGACCTGACGTCATGGAAGAAGGGACAGCAACCGACGCAGGACCCAAGACTTTGTTAACCAGGCCGACTGAGGGCAACCTGCCAGCAGATTACCCAAATGTAATGACTGCAACAGTGAATACACTCGAACATATACATTTATGGTAAGTGTACACAACTGTACTTTCCCTTACCATATATGTGCTTACTGTCTGTACTGATTCACAAGAAGCCTGGAAGAAAGACGTCCAAAAAGATTGGCAAATCCCTGAAAATATTCCACCTCTTTCAGGTTGTTGTACAAGTGACTTTTCTGAGATAACTTGTACAGTCTTGCTTGAAGACATACACAAGTTGCAAGGGCTTCCTACTGTAATTCCAAGATAGATAAGTATGTATATTAAGACAACCAAGTGACAAACAGGCAACATGGCTAAGCTTAAAATGTCCCTGCAGGGAAGATTATCTAGTATCCCCCTATGAAGGGTACGGACATGGACACACACACATCTACCCCTTTGGGGTGAGGGAGAAAACCACCTGCAGAAACTCATGATGATGACAAAAGATGGGCATACTGACTGTACAAATAGCACCCCAGCTCAGAAATGAAATGAGGAACAAATATCTGTTTTGCTACGTCACAACTGTACTAATTTTCAGAAACTACCTCACTGTCATGGCTTGTTTCTAAGGAAAATCAGTCATGACCCACCAAATTTGTTCATACTAAGCTGAATGAAGGAGGCACACAGCCACAACTCTGTGGTGAAATTTCAGATGACCAGAGGCTTCTGAGCATCCTAAAAACACAAGCTGCCTATTTTCTTGCTTATTTTTCTATTTATTGCTTATTCATAGGTTCATAGGTGTGTATTAGGCTAATGGCCCTGGGGCCTTTACAAGCCTAGCCCATAGAAGTGCCCTGGCATAGTGCCGCCCGTCGTTACAGGCTCATAGGTGTGTACTAGGTAATAATCAGCACTGTCAAGTCTCGAACCCAGGACCCTGTACACTACAGTCACAGCAATGTACCACTACACAATTTACTACACATTTTATTGTCTGCTTCCAACTTTTTACTGTATTTTATTTTATTACTATAAACAAACTGTGCTGTTGTACTGCAACTGTCTGCCTTACTGGGCCTTTTAAACCATTCTGTTACTCTTTTTGCTGTTTGTAAAGCTTTTTAAGCCATTTTCACTGTTTAAAGGTATTAAATGGAAATTTTCTCCTTTTAAGCATCTGTTTGTTTTTTCTGATTTTCCTGCCAATAACTGTACCATACAACTGAGTTGTTTGTAGTTAAAAGCATTCTCTAGCAAAAGTGATGACATGCTACAATGTTTTGGGTGACATGTCAGCGATCACCAACACTCGAGTTACCAAAGACACTGCTTTTGCATTCATTGCTCATGTGAAGTGCATTGAATTATTTTGGGTTTGGCGTTTCAAAAGCTCCTGGCACAAAAGGTTTGCCATCACAGCGTCTACTCGCTCTTTTTGTGTTTAAAACTTTTATTTAGTGTCTCACTGCTGTTTTTCGGCTGTGGTAAACATTTCTCTAGTGTTTTCTGCCTAAAATAGTGCAGCTAGTAGCTGTAGCACAGTCCAGACTCAGGGTTTCTGTTTCTGGGCCTGGTTGTTTTTAGTGGCTGTTTGTTCTGAGCACATTTTCCAAGCCATCTTTGAGTAGAATGGCCCCTTCTGCACTCTAGTGAGAGGATTGTGTTGATTGGTCCCTGGCTGGTAAAGGTTGGCTTTTCTAGGGTTTGGAGTAAGCACCTCATTGGTTCTTTTGAGCTTTTTTTTAAGTTGTTATAGGTTTTAACCTTCTGGTGTTTAATCCCCACCCTTGAGTGGGTTTCTGCTTGTTCATACTGAGCTGAAAGGAGGAAGGGCACAGACACACATCTGTGCTGAGATTTCAGATGACTACAGGCTTTTGAGCTTACAGGGTGGAATGGGTGGAGAAGAGTGTCAGGAGTGATTTGTGACAGACGGGTACCAGTAAGAGTGAAAGGTAAGGTCTACAAGAGGGTAGTGAGACCAGCTATGTTATATGGGTTGGAGACGGCATTGACGAAAAGGCAGGAGTCAGAGCTGGATGTGGCAGAGTTAAAGATGTTAAGATTTGTACTGGGTGTGACTAGGATGGACAGGATTAGGAATAGTACAGTTTTGTACCTACCATAAATATAGATGTTCGAGTGTATATCCTGCTGCAGTCATCACACTTGGGTTATCCTGCCGTCAGGCAGTCCCGCAGTCGGCCAGAATTCCAAAGTCTCGGTCCGGCGTCGGTTGCTGTCGCTTCCTCCCTGATGTCAGAGCGCCAGGGGTATATCAGAGGCATCCGACGCCATTTTCTTCAGTTTTTCTTGCCCCAGATGTCAGGTGCCCCTAATAGGTAGGCAAAAATATATGTGTGTATATATATATATATATATATATATATATATATATATATATATATATATATATAGCTATCTTGACAAAAAGTAAAACAAAACCCTTAGGCACAAGCAAATACACCACAGAGGTTGCATAGAATAGAGATACGTTCAGCTAGTTTTAGAGGGGATGGAGGGAGGGCAACCTGGACTGCAGCAGGGTATACACTCGAACATCTACATTTGTGGTAGGTACAAAACTGTACTATGTTCATCGTGTTACCCTGCTGCAGTCATCACACTTGGGTAGAATCCCAAAGCTAAGGATGGGCGGAGGAGTCAAACAGGGTTAGAGGGGGCTAGAAAGCCCTGCAAAACTGCAGTGGCGAAGACCGCCCTGGTCTTAGAGTGAAGTGATAATGTTTGGTGAAGGTGTGTACTGAACTCCAAGTTGCAGCTTCCAGAATATCCTTGGTTGGTACCCCCCTGAGAAAGGCTGTAGATGTAGCTGCTGCCCTGGTAGAGTGGGGCCTTATGGTAGCAGGAACTGGTTTTCCATGGTGGGTGTAGCAAAAACGTATGCAATGTCCTATCCATTTGGAAATGGTTTGTTTTGAGACAGCCTTTCCTTGTGATGCTGTAGCATAGGATACAAGAAGCTGGTCAGATTTTCTGAAAACCTTAGTTTTATCCAAGTAGTAATGTAGTTGTCTGTGAATGTCCAAGGAATGCAGGAGTCTTTCTCCTTTGTTCTGTGGATTTGGAAAGAAGGTGGGTAAATGGATGGTTTGATTTAGGGCCACACTGGATACCACCTTAGGCATAAAGGAGGGTTAGTTCAGAGAAACCCTGTCTTGATGAAAAATGAGGAAAGGCTCTACTGCCATTAGTACCTGAAGCTCTGAAACTCTTCTAGCTGAAGTGATTGCTAGCAGCACGGCAGTCTTCCATGATATAAACTGTAGGTCAGCTGAGAAAGCTGGTTCAAAAGGAGGTAGCGTGAGTTTTTCCAGAACAAAATTGAGGTCCCAAGTAGGTGTGGGTGCTCTCCTGGGAGGCCTAATGTTCTTGGCCCCTCTGAGAAACTGCCTTAAGAGTGGATGTGAAAATAAGGGAGGATCCGTGTTGTAGTGAGCAGAAATAACTGAGGCGTGGATTTTAATAGATGAAAAAAAAAGCCCTTTGTGTAACATCTCAGTTAGATATTGCAGAATCTGAGGTATGTCAGGCTGAAGGGTATTTTGGCCTTTAGCTTGGTTCCAGGCGCAAAACCTTTTCCTCCTGGCCTCCAGAATAACTTCCATAACAGCTTGTGAAAGAGGAGCTGGCTGGTTGCCTAGGTGATTTGCCATGCAGCCAAGTTTAAGGTTTTGAGCTGGCTGTGTAGAATCTGATTGTCTTGCTGTGTGAGCTGGTGGGTAATTTGTGGTAGAATCCATGGTAGGCCATGGGCCATATTCCTTAATAGTGGGTACCAGTGCTGGCGTGGCCAGTCTGGAGCAATGAGTATCATTCGGGGTCTCTCCATCCTGACTTTCAGTAGCACCTTTGTGAGAAGGGGTAGTGGAGGAAAGGCATATACTGTTAGCATTTTCCAACTGAATGAGAGTGCGTCCACTTTCCAAGCTTGTTGGTGAAAGGTCCTTGTGCAAAACCTTGTTAGCTGATAGTTTTGAGGGCTGGCAAACAGGTCTATGTCTGGGAGCCCCCACTTTTGAGTTATCATTGCGAATACTTGTGGATCCAGTTTCCATTTGTGGGGATCCATGATGTTTCTGCTTAGGTCGTCTGCCAATATGTTCTTTTTTCCTGGCAGGAATTGAACTTGTAACTGAACTTGGTAAGCCAGTGCTGTGTTCCACAAGGTCATTGCTTGCCTGCATAGAGGGTAGGAGTGTGTGCCCCCTTGTTTGTTTATGTACCACATTACTGTGGTGTTGTCTGTCCTTATGATAAGCTGTCCTGGATGCAAGAGGTCCTTGAAGGCTGTCAGAGCATTTTGTACAGCTAGCATTTCTTTTTGATTGATGTGCAGATTCCTTTGATCTGCTGTCCATAAGCCTTGAATGCACCGTCCTGCCATGTGTGCCCCCCAGGCATAGTCCGATGCATCTGTTGTCATAGTTTGCCTGGCTGGTGGTAGGGTAAAAGGCTGACCCTTGTTGAGGTGACAAGCCTGTGACCACCATAGAAACTCCTGTTGAAGGCAGAGAATGAGAGTTATCATTGTTTCCAAGCTGTGACTGCGTTGAGTTCCATACGCTTTTTAGGTACCATTGTAATTTCCTCATATGCAGTTTTGCAAATGGTATTAGTAGTATGCAAGATGCCATGAAGCCCAAGGCCTGCAGAATTTTTCTTGCAGGGAGTTGGGTCTTTGTTGCCATTGTTTTGAAGTACTGAGTTAATTGTAGTTGTTTGTCTGGCGTCAGATAAGCCATCTGGGCCATTGTATTCAAGCTGGCACCCAGGAATGTCATAGTTTGTGAGGGCACTAGTTTTGATTTCTGTTTGTTTACTGTGTACCATAGGCAACTTAGAAGATGTCTTACAAAAGCCAGGTGTTGTAAGAGAATGTCCTTGCTTTCTGCTTGTATGAGACAGTTGTCCAGGTATGGGTATGTTTGAATTCCCTTTGTCTGCAGTATGCAATTACTGGTGCCAGGCATTTTGTTAAGACCCTGGGCGCAGAAGATAAGCCAAAAGGCAGTGCAGAGAATTGGTAATGGGTTGAACCTGCAATGAAATGGAAGTATCTTCTGCAATTTTGTCTGATAGGGACATGCAGGTATGCCTCCTTGAGGTCCAACGTTACTAGCCAAGCTTTCTTGTCCAACATGGGAAGAAGCTGCTGTAGTGTTAGCATCTTGAATTTGGGTACTTGCAAGAAAGTGTTTAAAATTGAAAGGTCCAGAATGGGTCTCCAAGCATTGTCCTTTCTGGGGACTAGAAAGAGCCTTGAGTAAAATCCTTGGCCTTGCTCCTGTGTAGGTACCAGTTGGATGGCTTTCATGTCCATGAGAGCTGTAATTTGTTTTTGTGCCTCTGCCCATTGATTTTGTGGCAGGTTTGGCATTCCTTTTATCCTTGGCAAGCTGTGGAAATGGAATCTGTATCCATGTGAGATAATGTCTAGGACCCATTTGTCTTTTGTGACGATGCGCCAGTTGTCTGCAAAAAGTGTTAATTTTCCTCCTAAGGGAGCTGCCGAGAGGGTTTTGCTTGGCAGTTTGATGTTTAAGTCATTGTGTTTGCCTTCTACTGGTTTGGGACCTGTCTTCTCCTCCCTTCTGTGTTGAAGTGCCCCATTGGCGAGGTTTGTAAGGGATTTGTGCTTGTCCTCTGCCCCTTGGGCACCTGTATTTACCCCTCTGTGGCCTGTCAGAAGCTGGAAAGGACCAATTCTTTGTTGGCCAATTTCTGCTGAAGCATGGGGGCTGTACCTGTAAGAAATCTTTGACCGTCTGCATAGATTTTGCCTTTTCCTCCATTTTCTTTAAAACCTCCTCTGCTTTAACCCCAAATAAAACATCCTGCTGTAGGGGCGCATCCAGTAACTTTGCTTTAACATGATCAGGCAGAGATTGTTCCTTTAACCAAGCATGCCTACATATCACAGACCCAGTAACAGCTGCTCTGGAGGAAGCTTCCAAGGCATCAAAACCACATTGTAAAGTATGTTTGCCCACCTGTTCAGCTGCATGCAACAGATCTTGCATTTCCTTGAGTTCAGACTGTTGAGGGAGCGTGCCCATCTTTTGTTTTATTTGAGACATAAGGAATTGCTGGTATTTAAGCATGTGAAATTGACAATTTAATGCTCTCATAGCTAGAGTAGAGGTGTAAACCTTCTTCCCCACCTGTCTAGTGCTCTGGAGTCCCTTTCCGAAGGTACAGGATTTTTAGCCATAGAAGCCTTAGCCCCTTTGGGACCCTGGGAGATTGTCTCTGGATCAGCAGCAGGGCTTTTGTAAAGGAATTTATGAGAGTCAGGCACTCTATAGTATCTATCTGGTTTGGCTGGAGCAGGAGGCAGAGAATCTGGATTTAAACTAGATTCTAAGAAAACATCATCTACTATGTCCAAAACATGGGGGACAGCAAGAGGTCTGTGCTGGGGAAGTAAAAGAAACCCAGAGCCTTTTCTTTGAGTCAGAGTAGTCCTGACCTTCCCAGTGGAAATGTTCCCTCATGGTGTGTAAGGTTTCCCCAAAGGAGTAGTCTTCAGGGGGAGAAGCTGAGGGAATTGAGTCTTCAGCATAAGAATCTTCATAAGGGGGAAAGGAGTAATCCTGTTCCTCAGAGGAGCCTGAGGAAACAGACACCTGATCAGAGGAGGCATAATCCTCCTCGTGTCTAGGCCTTTTGTCGGGGGGGTGGGAACCCCTGATCAAAGAAATCAAATCTTCAGCCATTTTAAGCATCTGTTTCTTAGGAATAGGGCCTTGACCTGGAGACTGAAGTGTAGGCTTTTTTGGTTTTACAGGAGGCTTAAGTTTAGCATAAGATTTAATGGTGAGGGTAGTCGGTCTGAAGACACCTTCAGAAACCGAAGGTGTTTCTACAGCACCGGCTTCCCCTACTGAGATGTCGTCGGTTGGGCCTAAGGAAAAAGGCTGCGTCGGCCTAGAAATCTCCGCTGGGGGATCCGATGCGGCCTGGGGATCCAATTCAGCGGTAGCCATGGGCTGCGTAGGCGCCTCACTGAAAACCGGAGAACCGGTGACCGGGCCAGCCGAGGTCTCTGAGTCCGGCTTGGGTCTAGGCTGCCTGTCCCTATCCTTGCGTTTTTTTATGCACACCGGTAGTCGGTTGCTCCGACGGCATAGTGTAATTAAATTTTCTAACGAAGTAGTGTTGTGCGAAATCAAAGCGACGCTTTATAGTTTGCTTATTGAACCTAGCCCAAAACCGACAACCAGTGACGTTGTGGTCTGGGCCTAGGCAAGGTATACAAAAAGAATGGAAGTCCTTATGAGGTATTTGCTTCCCACAAGAAATGCAACTGTTAACTTTTTCTGACATCGGACTGAGGCAAGAAAAAGTTCTCCAATGGGGTACTTAGCTTTGAAGACTTCGGACTGAAACTCAATTAGAAAATCTCAGGTGTCGGCCGACCGGCACTTGCGAACTGCTTCTGCTTCGGCCACCGCGCGGCAAGAAAGACTGAAGAAAATGGCGTCGGATGCCTCTGATATACCCCTGGCGTTCTGACGTCAGGGAGGAAGCGACAGCAACCGACGCCGGACCGAGACTTTGGAATTCTGGCCAACTGCGGGACCGCCTGATGGCAGGATAACCCAAGTGTGATGACTGCAGCAGGGTAACACGATGAACATCAGTATATTAGAGGGTCAGCTCAGGTTGGACAGTTTGGAGACAAAGCAAGAGAGGCAAGATTGCGTTGGTTTGGACATATGCTGAGGAGGGATGCTGGGTATATTGGGAAAAGGATGCTAAGGATGGAGCTGCCAGGTTAGAGGAAAAGAGGAAGGCCTAAGATAAGGTTTATGGATGTGGTGAGAGAGGACATGAAGGTGGCTGGTGTGAAAGAGCATGATGCAGAGGACAGGAAGAAATGTTAACAGATGATCCACTGTGGCGACCCCTAACGGGAACAGCCGAAAGAAGATGATGACAGGCTTTTGAGCTTCCTAAAAACATAAGTTGTCAGTTTTCTTGCTTATTTTTCTATTTATTGCTTATTCTTACCATTTATAGCACTTTTTATGGTCTGTTGCCAACCTTTTTACTGTATTTTATTACCATAAACAAACCACTGTTGTACTCCAACTGTTTGCATTAGTGGGCCTGTTAAACCATTTTAGTTACCATTTTCACTGTTTGTATTGCTTTTTTAGCCATTTTCACTATTTAAAGGTATTAACTGGAAATGTTCTTCTTTTGTTAAGCATCTGTTTTATTTGTTCTGATTTTTCTGCCAAGAGGTGTATCATACAACTGATTTGTTTGTAGTTAAAAACATTCTCCTTGCTCTTTTTTCATTTAAAACTTCTATTTAGTGTCTCACTGCTGTTTTTTCTACCTTGGTAAACATTTATCTAATGTTTTCTGCCTAAAATACTGTAGCTAGTAGCTGCAGCATAGTCCAGACTCAGGGCTGCTGTTTCTGGGCCCGGTTGTTTGTTTGTAATGGCTGTTTGTTCTGAGCACATTTTCCAGGCCATCTTAGATTAGAAAGGGCCCTTCTATACTCTAGTGAGAGGATTGTGCTGATTGGTCCCTGGCTGGTAAAGGCTGGCTAGTCTAGGGCTTGGAGTAAGCACCTCAATGGTTCTTTTGAGCTTTTTAAAAGTTGTTTTAGGGTTTAACTGTTTGGTATTTAACTCACACCCTTGCGTGCAATTCTGCTTATTTGCTCATTGTCCAGCACAATTGTGTGCCACAGCTGGACAGATAATTATGACAAATTTTCCCTTAGATACATCTGTATCCCAACAGTTTAGTTCCTCATCTTTAGCACATTCTGGACAAAGAGGTTAGATTTCTGTGTTACTAGAATTTTCTATTTTTTTGTGGTATTTAAACCCAGAGTTTGAGCTTGTTTGTACATCATGCACCACAGCTGCACTGTTTTTAACCCACTGCAAGGTATGCCAGCTACAAATTTTCCCTTAGTAGCACTTGTGGAATGACCTAGTACTACTCCTCTTGACCTTCTACCCATTACCCCCTTAGCTCTCTCTGCCTTCTCTCCCTCAGATTCTGACTAATATAGATGGACAACTCCCTAAGGTTTCTCCTGCCAGTCTGGTTGATATGGGCATCCTGAGACAGTATGGCAACTTCCTTATGTACCCAGACAACCTCTACTACTACCACCTAGGAAAAAAATTAGTGAGAGATGCAATTACATTATGAACCTAGAGTATATGCTCCCCTCACAAACCAATATATCTGGCACTGAGAAGGTTGTTAACACAAACACCACACCGCAAACACCACCCACACCTACACAACACACCTGGACATATCACGGAGGTCCTCAAGAAAACATACCCAAACAAAAGAGACCTCCAAGGCAAAAATACAAGTGAACTCCACTGCCCACCACACCACACAAATTCCACACACCTGTCTCTCACAGCCAGCAATACCTATGCATAAACTCAACATATTAATCCTATTCATAAACCCAACATATTAATGTTAGGAGACTCCATTGTGAGACAGACAGATATGCCCCTCACCAGGCTGGATAAGGAGAAAGTCAGGGTTAGTTTGTTAGGTTAAAACACTAAGATAGAGCAAGAAGTTCTCAAAAACAACGAAAAATCACAGAAACGCCAGTAATTTATTGAAGCTTTCGGGCTCTCAACCCTTCATCAGCATACACAATATCAAATACTTTACATTTAAATAGAGGGAACAGTTAAGAACTCATGACAAAACCAGCCAATAAAATTCACTCAACTAAATTCAAAAAACAATTACTTATTGAGAGAAATCATAAAAAACAACATTTAAAATGTGAAGAATAATATCATAACAGTTTATATCAAGTTAAAACATGTCATATCCTTAATAGCCTATTTATTAATTTAATCTATATATAACTATTATGTGTTATAAATTAACCATCTGTTGTCTTAATAAAATAGGTTTTATACTAATGGCGTTATTTAAACCAAGAGCGGTATCTGCATGCAACCTTATTATCCACTCTAGTTCCTTTATTTCTAATATCGCCACCCCTCATACCCACTTGTACAGTCTCAATACATCTAAACTTAAAGCTGTGCTTGCTATGTTGTGATATGTGCTTAAATAAGGCATTAGTCTGTACCTGTCTATTAATTTCAGACTTGTGCTCTATAATCACGATCTTTAAGTCTCGCATAGTCTTGCCTACATAGAAGGCATCACATACCATGCGTGGCGAGATACACTAACCCGTAGTATTGCAGTTCGCAGTACAGTTAAAATGAAACAGCTTAAAAGGTAACAGGGTGCTTAAAATAAGAATCTGCTGTTAAAATATCACAACAACATGTACAGTTATAGCATTTCAATGTACCTTGCATCTTATGTACCGAGACTGGTTGCTTTACAAAATCCTTGTAGCATAACATGCTCTTTAGAGGTTTTACAGGGTGCTTAAATTACTGCGTTGAGTTCCATACGCTTTTAGGTACCATTGTAATTTCCTCATATGCTGTTTTGCAAATGGTATTAGTAGTATGCAAGATGCCATGAAGTCCAAGGCCTGCAGAATTTTCTTGCAGGGAGTTGGGTCTTTGTTGCCATTGTTTTGAAGTACTGAGTTAATTGTAGTTGTTTGTCTGGCGTCAGATAAGCCATCTGGGCCATTGTATTCAAGCTGGCACCCAGGAATGTCATAGTTTGTGAGGGCACTAGTTTTGATTTCTGTTTGTTTACTGTGTACCATAGGCAACTTAGAAGATGTCTTACAAAAGCCAGGTGTTGTAAGAGAATGTCCTTGCTTTCTGCTTGTATGAGACAGTTGTCCAGGTATGGGTATGTTTGAATTCCCCTTTGTCTGCAGTATGCAATTACTGGTGCCAGGCATTTTGTTAAGACCCTGGGCGCAGAAGATAAGCCAAAAGGCAGTGCAGAGAATTGGTAATGGGTTGAACCTGCAATGAAATGGAAGTATCTTCTGCAATTTTGTCTGATAGGGACATGCAGGTATGCCTCCTTGAGGTCCAACGTTACTAGCCAAGCTTTCTTGTCCAACATGGGAAGAAGCTGCTGTAGTGTTAGCATCTTGAATTTGGGTACTTGCAAGAAAGTGTTTAAAATTGAAAGGTCCAGAATGGGTCTCCAAGCATTGTCCTTTCTGGGGACTAGAAAGAGCCTTGAGTAAAATCCTTGGCCTTGCTCCTGTGTAGGTACCAGTTGGATGGCTTTCATGTCCATGAGAGCTGTAATTTGTTTTGTGCCTCTGCCCATTGATTTTGTGGCAGGTTTGGCATTCCTTTTATCCTTGGCAAGCTGTGGAAATGGAATCTGTATCCATGTGAGATAATGTCTAGGACCCATTTGTCCTTTGTGACGATGCGCCAGTTGTCTGCAAAAAGTGTTAATTTTCCTCCTAAGGGAGCTGCCGAGAGGGTTTTGCTTGGCAGTTTGATGTTTAAGTCATTGTGTTTGCCTTCTACTGGTTTGGGACCTGTCTTCTCCTCCCTTCTGTGTTGAAGTGCCCCATTGGCGAGGTTTGTAAGGGATTTGTGCTTGTCATCTGCCCCTTGGGCGCCTGTATTTACCCCTCTGTGGCCTGTCAGAAGCTAGAAAGGACCAATTCTTTGTTGGCCAATTTCTGCTAGAGCATGGGGGCTGTATCTGTAAGAAATCTTTGACTGTCTGCATAGATTTTGCCTTTTCCTCCATTTTCTTTAAAACCTCCTCTGCTTTAACCCCAAATAAAACATCCTGCTGTAGGGGCGCATCCAGTAACTTTGCTTTAACATGATCAGGCAGAGATTGTTCCTTTAACCAAGCATGCCTACATATCACAGACCCAGTAACAGCTGCTCTGGAGGAAGCTTCCAAGGCATCAAAACCACATTGTAAAGTATGTTTGCCCACCTGTTCAGCTGCATGCAACAGATCTTGCATTTCCTTGAGTTCAGACTGTTGAGGGAGCGTGCCCATCTTTTGTTTTATTTGAGACATAAGGAATTGCTGGTATTTAAGCATGTGAAATTGACAATTTAATGCTCTCATAGCTAGAGTAGAGGTGTAAACCTTCTTCCCCCACCTGTCTAGTGCTCTGGAGTCCCTTTCCGAAGGTACAGGATTTTTAGCCATAGAAGCCTTAGCCCCTTTGGGACCCTGGGAGATTGTCTCTGGATCAGCAGCAGGGCTTTTGTAAAGGAATTTATGAGAGTCAGGCACTCTATAGTATCTATCTGGTTTGGCTGGAGCAGGAGGCAGAGAATCTGGATTTAAACTAGATTCTAAGAAAACATCATCTACTATGTCCAAAACATGGGGGACAGCAAGAGGTCTGTGCTGGGGAAGTAAAAGAAACCCAGAGCCTTTTCTTTGAGTCAGAGTAGTCCTGACCTTCCCAGTGGAAATGTTCCCTCATGGTGTGTAAGGTTTCCCCAAAGGAGTAGTCTTCAGGGGGAGAAGCTGAGGGAATTGAGTTTTCAGCATAAGAATCTTCATAAGGGGGAAAGGAGTAATCCTGCTCCTCAGAGGAGCCTGAGGAAACAGACACCTGATCAGAGGAGGCATAATCCTCCTCGTGTCTAGGCCTTTTGTCGGGGGGGTGGGAACCCCTGATCAAAGAAATCAAATCTTCAGCCATTTTAAGCATCTGTTTCTTAGGCATAGGGCCTTGACCTGGAGACTGAAGTGTAGGCTTTTTTGGTTTTAGAGGAGTCTTAAGTTTAGCATAAGATTTAATGGTGAGGGTAGTCGGTCTGAAGACACCTTCAGAAACCGAAGGTGTTTCTGCAGCACCGGCTTCCCCTACTGAGATGTCGTCGGTTGGGCCTAAGGAAAAAGGCTGCGTCGGCCTAGAAATCTCCGCTGGGGGATCCGATGCGGCCTGGGGATCCAATTCAGCGGTAGCCATGGGCTGCGTAGGCGCCTCACTGAAAACCGGAGAACCGGTGACCGGGCCAGCCGAGGTCTCTGAGTCCGGCTTGGGTCTAGGCTGCCTGTCCCTACCCTTGCGTTTTTTTATGCACACCGGTAGTCGGTTGCTCCGACGGCATAGTGTAATTAAATTTTCTACCGAAGTAGTGTCGTGCGAAATCAAAGCGACGCTTTATAGTTTGCTTATTGAACCTAGCCCAAAACCGACAACCAGTGACGTTGTGGTCTGGGCCTAGGCAAGGTATACAAAAAGAATGAAAGTCCTTATGAGGTATTTGCTTCCCACAAGAAATGCAACTGTTAACTTTTTCTGACATCGGACTGAGGCAAGAAAAGTTTCTCCAATGGGGTACTTAGCTTTGAAGACTTCGGACTGAAACTCAATTAGAAAATCTCAGGTGTCGGCCGACCGGCACTTGCGAACTGCTTCTGCTTCGGCCACCGCGCGGCAAGAAAGACTGAAGAAAATGGCGTCGGATGCCTCTGATATACCCCTGGCGTTCTGACGTCAGGGAGGAAGCGACAGCAACCGACGCCGGACCGAGACTTTGGAATTCTGGCCAACTGCGGGACCGCCTGATGGCAGGATAACCCAAGTGTGATGACTGCAGCAGGGTAACACGATGAACATCAGTATATTAGAGGGTCAGCTCAGGTTGGACAGTTTGGAGACAAAGCAAGAGAGGCAAGATTGTGTTGGTTTGGACATATGCTGAGGAGGGATGCTGGGTATATTGGGAAAAGGATGCTAAGGATGGAGCTGTCAGGTTAGAGGAAAAGAGGAAGGCCTAAGATAAGGTTTATGGATGTGGTGAGAGAGGACATGAAGGCGGCTGGTGTGAAAGAGCATGATGCAGAGGACAGGAAGAAATGTTAACAGATGATCCGCTGTGGCGACCCCTAACGGGAACAGCCGAAAGAAGATGATGACAGGCTTTTGAGCTTCCTAAAAACATAAGTTGTCAGTTTTCTTGCTTATTTTTCTATTTATTGCTTATTCTTACCATTTATAGCACTTTTTATGGTCTGTTGCCAACCTTTTTACTGTATTTTATTACCATAAACAAACCACTGTTGTACTCCAACTGTTTGCATTAGTGGGCCTGTTAAACCATTTTAGTTACCATTTTCACTGTTTGTATTGCTTTTTTAGACATTTTCACTATTTAAAGGTATTAACTGGAAATGTTCTTCTTTTATTAACATCTGTTTTATTTGTTCTGATTTTTCTGCCAAGAGGTGTATCATACAACTGATTTGTTTGTAGTTAAAAACATTCTCCTTGCTCTTTTTTCATTTAAAACTTCTATTTAGTGTCTCACTGCTGTTTTTTCTACCTTGGTAAACATTTATCTAATGTTTTCTGCCTAAAATACTGTAGCTAGTAGCTGCAGCATAGTCCAGACTCAGGGCTGCTGTTTCTGGGCCCGGTTGTTTGTTTGTAATGGCTGTTCTGAGCACATTTTCCAGGCCATCTTAGATTAGAAAGGGCCCTTCTATACTCTAGTGAGAGGATTGTGCTGATTGGTCCCTGGCTGGTAAAGGCTGGCTAGTCTAGGGCTTGGAGTAAGCACCTCAATGGTTCTTTTGAGCTTTTTAAAAGTTGTTTTAGGGTTTAACTGTCTGGTATTTAACTCACACCCTTGCGTGCATTTCTGCTTATTTGCTCATTGTCCAGCACAATTGTGTGCCACAGCTGGACAGATAATTATGACAAATTTTCCCTTAGATACATCTGTATCCCAACAGTTTAGTTCCTCATCTTTAGCACATTCTGGACAAGTTAGATTTCTGTGTTACTAGAATTTTCTATTTTTTTGTGGTATTTAAACCCAGAGATTGAGCTTGTTTGTACATCATGCACCACAGCTGCACTGTTTTTAACCCACTGCAAGGTATGCCAGCTACAAATTTTCCCTTAGTAGCACTTGTGGAATGACCTAGTACTACTCCTCTTGACCTTCTACCCATTACCCCCTTAGCTCTCTCTGCCTTCTCTCCCTCAGATTCTGACTAATATAGATGGACAACTCCCTAAGGTTTCTCCTGCCAGTCTGGTTGATATGGGCATCCTGAGACAGTATGGCAACTTCCTTATGTACACAGACAACCTCTACTACTACCACCTAGGAAAAAAATTAGTGAGAGATGCAATTACATTATGAACCTAGAGTATATGCTCCCCTCACAAACCAATATATCTGGCACTGAGAAGGTTGTTAACACAAACACCACACCGCAAACACCACCCACACCTACACAACACACCTGGACATATGCGGAGGTCCTCAAGAAAAACATACCCAAACAAAAGAGACCTCCAAGGCAAAAATACAAGTGAACTCCACTGCCCACCACACCACACAAATTCCACACACCTGTCTCTCACAGCCACCAATACCTATGCATAAACTCAACATATTAATCCTATTCATAAACCCAACATATTAATGTTAGGAGACTCCATTGTGAGACAGACAGATATGCCCCTCACCAGGCTGGATAAGGAGAAAGTCAGGGTTAGTTTGTTAGGTGCCAGAATCCGCCATATCACCCATGCACTCAAGTCTCTCAACAACAGGTACTGTTATGACTTTGTCATAGTCCATGTTGGTGTGAATGACTTGAGATGTACCTCCCTGGACTATACGAAGAGAGACATGATTGAGCTCACTGAATTTGTCCCCCAGGCAGGTATGTTTCTAGCCTCAAGCAGCATTCTACAGTCACCCAGAATGATGCCTCAATACAAACAGAAAATGACTGACTTTAACAATTGGCTTAGTTTCTGGTGTCATTCCATGGGGATCCAGTATCTGACAGCCTGGGAAGACATGATCAACAGATCACAATGCTTTGCCAGAGATGGCCTGCATCTGTCTCCCTTTAACTTTAGGCTTCTGGAAAAGGCTCTTGTCTCACCCATAGTGCCTTTTTTTAGGCAATGCCATGAGATCAAAACTACATGAAAATTTCATCAAAATGCAAATTAAAGGTTATGCTGCTAAAAGCTAGAAGTCTAAACATAAAACAACACTTAGTGCAAGCATTCTTAACCCTGGAAGACACTGACATTTGTGCAGCCACAGAAACCTGGTTCAAAGCTGCAGAGAGCACCCCAGCCATACCAGGTTACTCATCTTATCATACATTCAGACCCCAGACAATGGGCAGCAAAACAAAAGGAGGTGGAACTGCATACACTCCTTCAGGCTGGTCAAACAGTATGAGGCACAGGAGACACTCCAGGTGCAGTTAACCATTGACAAGACCTTTACTCACATCACAGCTAGCTACAGGCCCCCAACCTTTACTCAAGATGCCCACTCCACCTTTCTGGACTTCTTCGAATCTATCAAGATTCAACCCTTTACCATGATCCTGGGTGACTAACTATCCAACCACAGATTGGAAGAACTACACATGCCGAAACACAAATGCCCAGAGATTCCTTGATTTTGTTAATGCAAATGCCTTGGACCAGCTGGTTGACACCCCCACAAGAGGTGACAATATCTTGAACTTGGTATTAACTAACATGAGTATCCACTTCAGCAGCCCTACAGTGTCATCCTCCCTGGTAAGAGCCGACCAAAAAGTGGTCACTTTCAAAGTCACCATCTCCCCTGATCCAGCTAGGGTCAAACAAAATACTTCACCAAAGCTGATTAAAACCTCCTGAGGGAAGGTATAAACAGATTCACAGTCTCCTCCCCCTCCAAAGGAACTGGCACATATATCCAAAACCTACATCAAAGTACTATACGAACATTTACATAGCTCATGGAATCAGGAATACCTGACAGGACAAAATCCTCCTCCTCAATGAAGAGTAAACTTGTTTGGTGGACATCTGCAATAAATAAACTCTACAATGAAAGGAAAAAAATGCTGTCCAGGACCAAGAAGGAGCGGGTACCTAATTGGAAGCAATCTCTCCTTAGCCTGAATAAGTAAATAAGAGCACTAGTGAAATCCTCCAAAGCAAACTTAGAGTCCAAACTTGTCACATCTGCTAAAGACAATCTACAAGGCCTTCCTCACATATGTCCGCAATCTCAAAGGAATCACTCACATCTGCTTAGAAATGGTGGTCAAGGCCACCACATACACAAATGCAACAGATACAGCCAACATGTTGGCAGGCAGGTGCAATGAAAACTTCACCCCTCTGTCCACCCCCCCCCCCATCAGTAAATCAGGACATCCACAGCACCTGCCCCCCTTTCCCCTTATCTCTAGAGAGCAAGACGTCACTGGCCTCTCAAAGACAAAAAAATATAGCATCCATGGGACCCGATAACATGCCAGGCTGCATCCTACATGAACTCAGGCAAGAACTTGCAGCATCATTAGGCACCCTGTTCAACAAAGCCGGAGAACCGGCTTCTTCCCAGCCAAGAGGAGGACAGCTACCGTCATCGCTTTGCACAAAGGTGGAGAGTCCACCGATCCAGGAAATTATAGACCCATCAGCCTAACCAGCCGGAGCTGTGAGGCCATGGAAAGGATTATCATGGACCTCAATAACAAGGACATTGGCAACCTCCAAAACTCGATCCACACAGTTTGCTTTCGTCAAGGGGAGGTCATGCCTGTTCAATTTGATTGACTTCTTTGAGGCAGTCACCAAAGCCATGGACAAAAGGAAGATGGGGCACACCGCCTACCTTGACCTGGCCAAATCCTTCGATACTATTCCCCACTCAGGTATAATAGAGAAACTCTCTCAACTAGGCATTAATCCGTATGTTGAAACAAAAAAGTCCAAAAACCACAAAATCCAAGAAAACGCTCAGCAAACGGATTCCTCTCCAAAAATATTTATTGCAGATAATCCAAATAACATGGAAAGCAAACAAAAACTCCACCAAGTGAGGACTGAGCCACGATAAGTGCTTTCGTCCCCAAAAGTACACATTAACATGGAACTTCATCAGACGGCAGCAAAAAGACATCATATCCTTTAAATACATTTGTTGTGTGACATCACTTCCCCCAAAGACAAATAAAGAAAATAACCACAACTCATGCATTTTAAAAGTCAGCAATTATGAATAATTTGGCTTTTGGCTGCACAGCACTTCCCTGTAAATGGCTTCCTGACTTCAGTCCTTATGTTCAGCCATCCGCTGTGCATTGGTGTCTGAAAGGGAGTAGTTCATTATTATCTAAGCAGTTAGCTGGTGAGTCTATGAATATGGAGAACCAGTGCCATAGTCAAGAGTGTTAGCAGAACTTTTGGCCCCTCTTCCTCTACATTATGAATTGCCCTCTGGAGAAGAGGAATCAGAGAAAATGCATACAAAAACTGGCCTGTCCATTATTCAGAAAGCAATTATCCACTGGAAAAGAACATTCTCAAGTGTTTTTTGCTTGGAGAGGCTAACAGTTGTATCACTAGTGCCTGAGAACTAACTATAGGAACACATCCACTGCAACTTCCACTCAGTGGAAGCCTGCTGCTTGATCTGTTTAGGTGGTCCATTACTGAATTTAGTTAAGATGGAATGTAGACTGCTTTAGGATCATCTGAGATTGTAGAACTACTACCATAGCTAGCACTGCCAGCCTGCATAAGGGGAACGACAGAGTTCCCCTTCCTTGTTTATATATCACATGACTACTTCTTTGTCTTTTACCACTTGCATTATCACTTTTCCCAAACAGATTTGAATGCTTTGAGTGCTAGGATCAGACCCATCATTTCTTTCACACTAATATGCTTTTTCCAGTGAAACAAATCTCATTTTCCTGGACCATGAGGTCTCTGAATGGACACCCCAGGCCTGATCTGAGGCATCTGCTGTCATAGTATAGTTGGGAGGTCCTTTTTGAAAGGAGGTATGTCTATGTTTTGTCCAACTTGGTTGGACCACCACTCCAGCTCCTGTTTGATGTGGGGTAGAATGGGAATCATATCCTCCAAGGACAGGCTGTGTCGACTCTGGGGCGATTGTGAGATACCCCTGGAGCTTCCTCATATGTAGGATCATCAACGCTATTATTAAGATAGTCTAATCCCAAACTAGAGTCCTTCCTGATTTCCTTCAATTAGGTCTACATGGCAAAACCTTGGAAATATTTTGTACTGAACTCCAACTTATCCCGAGGAAACAAGGCCTTTTGGCAGCTGGAGTCTTAACACAGTACCCAGAAAAATTACTCTGCGTTGCTTTATGTTTGACTTGGGGGAAGCTGAATGAAAACCTCAAGGTTTGAAATCAGGTCTTAGTGACTTGCACTGCCATCTCTACTGAATCCAGAGATTGGACATGAATCTGGCTAGGTAGGGGTACACATGAAGTCCACTGGTTCTAGCATTCAGTGGATGGAGCCAAGCACTTCATGAACACCCACAGTGTAGTAGATAAACCAAGGGCAAGGAAGGAAACCTGTAATGGCTGATCCTAGCCTTGAACCTAAAAAAAAAACATTTGTGGTCACTCTGGGTGGAAATATGTAGACAGGCATCCAAAGTGATCATCAATGGGAACCGGAGTGGTAAGAGGGTCTGCAGTCAGAATTTTCAATTTTGTAACCTTTAGGAAGGCAATCAACCTGAGCAGGTACAAAGTGCATCTTTTAGGGCCCCTTTTTCCTGACCACTAGAATAACCTGGAGTAAAAACCTTTACTTCTCTTTCCTTTTGGCAACAGTGATATTGCAACTTGTGTTAAAAATGTCCTCTTAATATGGAAGTAAAAGATCTTTTTAGTCTTTTGTCAATATGGGAATGCTTGACACCTTTGCCTTTATTCAAAGGTAAAGTCAGAACACCTGGGATATCACTCCTTTGTGACCTTTTCCCAATTCCCTGAGAACTGAGCTACCTTCAACTCAGTTTTGAGGGTGGTGAGGATCAGGGTTCACTTGAGATAATGGCAAGGAAAAAGCTTATGGTAGCAACAGCCACTTTCTTTGTGGAGTATGAACCTGAGAGTTCCCAGGCTCCCCTTCTCGTCTCCTTGCCACTTCCTTCTGTACTTTCCTTTTTAACTTTACTCTGTTTGATTTTGACTTGCCTGAAATAGTGAGGTTGGGCTTTAGTACATTAATTCCTCTCATACAGTGGATATAAAAAGTGTACACACCCTTGTTAAAATGCCACCTTTTTGTGATATAAAAAATGAGACCACAATAAATCAATTTCAAAACTTTTCCCACCTTTAATGCGACCTATAACCTGTACAATTCAATTGAAAAACAAAGAAATCTGTTAGGGCAAAAAATATAAAAAATGTACAATAAGCTGGTTGTATAAGTGTGCACACCCTTAAACTAATACTTAGTTGAAGCACCTTTTGATTTAATTACCGCATTCAGTCTTCTTGGGTACACACCTGCCATCAATTAAAGAGACTCAGATTACCCCAAATAAAGTTCAGTTGTCCTAGTAGGATTTTCTTGACATTTACTCAGTTGCCTGCTACAGCAAAAGCCATGGTTTGCAGACAGCTTACAAAGCATCAAAGGGATCTCATTGTTGAAAGGTATCAGACAGGAGAAGGGTACGAAGAAATTTCCACAGCATTGGATACACCATGGAACACAGTGAAGACAGTCATCAAAAAGTGGAGAAAATATGGGACAACAATGATGTTGCAAAGAACTGGACGTCCCTCCAAAATTGATGAAAAGACAAGACGAAAACTGGTCAGGGAGGCTGCCAAGAGACCTACAGCAACACTGCAGGAGCTGCAGGAATTTCTGCTAAGTACTTGTTGTGTACTACATGTGACAACAATCTCCTGTATTCTCCATATGTCTGGACTATGGGGCAGGGTTGCAAGATGGAAGCCTTTTCTTACACAGAAAAACATCCAGGCCTGGCTAAAATTTGCAAAACAACACATCAAGTCTCCCAAAAGCATGTGGGACAATGTGATATGGTCTGATGAGACCAAGGTTGAACTTTTTGGCCACAATTCCAAAAGGTACATTTGATGCAAAAACAACACTTCGCATTACCAAAAGAACATCATCCTCATGGTGAAGCATGGTGGCGTCAGTATCATGCTTTGTGGCTGCTTTTTTCAGCTGGACCTTGGGCTTTAGTCAAGGTAGAGGGAATTATAAACATTTCCAAATACAAGTCACTTTGGGGCCAAAACCTTGGGTCTATATTACTCGAACGAAAACTGCATTGTGCAAATCCCGTTTGAGCGACAAAAAATGAGCGAATGTGGGGAATATCGAAAGAATGAATGGAGATCGTCGTAGGGAATTCTTCCCTTTACTTCAATGGAGTGCGATCTTGGAGTTGGTATATTTACATAGCGGGGGTGTGGGGGGCTTGCCCCCCTGCATAAAACACTTAGTAACACTTTACGTGTTTTACTTGTTTTGTTTACCGGTTTCGATGTTTCCGGCTTTCGTTCTTTGTGTGTCACTCAACTGTGGTTCGCTCACTACAGTTTTCGGTCTGCTAATATAGACCCCAAAACCTTCAGGCATCTGCTTGAAAGCTGAAGATGAAGTGGAATTTCACCTTTCAACATGTCAATGACCTCAAGCATACATCCAAATCAAGAAAAGAATGGCCTCACCAGAAGAAAATTAAAGTTTTGGAATGGCTCAGCCAGAGCCCAGACCTAAATCCAATAGAAAATTTGTGGGGTGACCTAAAGAGGGCTGTGCACAAGAGATGCCCTCGGAATATGACATATTTTGAGCACTTTTGCAAGGAAGAGTGGACAAATATTGCCAAGTCAAGATGTGCCATGCTGATAAGGACTCCTACCCAAGAAGACTGAATGCTGTAATTAAATCAAAAGGTGCTTCAACAAAGTATTAGTTTAAGGGTGTACACACTCATGCAACCAGCTTATTGTATATTTTTTATATTTTATATTTTTTCCCCTAATAGATTTATTTTTCAACTGAACTGTACAGGTTATAGGTCACATTAAAGGTGGGAAAAGTTTTGAAATAATTTATTGCGGTCTAATTTTTTATACCACAAAAACCTGGCATTTTAAACAGGGGTGTGTACACTTTTTAGATCCACTATATATTGGAATGAGGGGATGAAAAAGATGTTTAACACACTGCATAATCTCCTCCCTCCTACATCTCTTGAATAAGTCTGCTGTAGGGGCCCGAAAGAACAAATCAATATCAAGATGGGCATTCAGGAGCTTCACCTTGACATTCTATGTCAAGGTCTGAGATCTCAGCGAGGCATGCTTTCTGATGGACAGCCCACATGTGTGCTACTTTGGATGCTATAACTAACGCTCACATTCACATTTAATGGAGTGTCTTGCCATATTACAAACAGTGTCGGCAGATTCTCATAGTTTTGTCATCAGGCCTCCATCAGACACCTCTCCCTATTTTATTTCTCAGCTGGTTGAGTTCTCCCATCATACTTGGTCACATGTGTTGGACAAATGAATGCCTCAAAGGCCAGGGTGATCTTTCTCCAAAAGCAGTTAAGGATTTATATATATATATATACATATATATATATATATATATACACACATACACCTTTCTCCAAAAGCAGGATTCGGCTCTTCCAGCTATTAGGAAAATTATTAGGAGATGAAACTAATTTGGACCCTTTTTCCAAATCTAGGGATACTGCTTCTGTAACAGCTGTAGAATTCTAGTACACACACAAAAAATGTGGGACTCGCATATCCTACAGAAACTATTTCACTTTTTTGAAGTAGAGGGGTGGAAGTCTGATGCCTTTGAAGTACAAGGAAAAGCATCCCATAAAGCTCAAATAACTGGAGACATTGCCACAGGTTTAGGTGCCTCTAAGCCCAGGAGATTAAAGCATCACTTCCGGATACTAGCCACCTCTAGGTAGCCCATCTGAAATAAATGTTTCTTCATTTTTCACAGGGTATCCCTAGATAAGATTTTTTTTTATGTAAGAGATGCAGAGGGTATGGTGTCTTCAGTGTCAGTGTCATATCCTAAGGAAGAAGATATCTGGGAAGCATAATCCAAGTCTTCCTCACTATTTGAAGAGTCAGACACTTTTTCTGGAAGCAGTTCCAGTTTTCTTTTAATGGAGGAACTCCAGACACCAAAGATTATCCTGCAGCTGGTTGCAGACTCTATAAAGCTGTAACCTCTGAGCAGGAAGAACTATTCTTGAGACGAAGCCTGTGAAGGACAGGATTGAGTGGGTCCACCTGTTGAGTATATAAATGCATGGAGATTGGCTGGGTGGACATCCCATGTTTGAACTGCTGGGGTCCTCCTTGCTAGGTTTGCCACCTAGGAAGCCTAGGTCTGTGGACACATGTCCTAAACCACCACCTTCCTGATAGTTTTTACAGAATCTGCAGTCAGCAACAAAACAATCTTCAGTGTCTGGAGTTCAATCAGATCAAGATGTTTTCAACTGAAACAATTCCACTCCCTTGTTGTGGAAATTACATTTTTACCACATGGTTACATCAGTTAGGTTTCATTTTTAACATCAGTATAATAAATCATACAATGCATTTTCCAACTGCGGTGGTGGTGCTGTGGTAGCGTTGTCGCCTCATAGCAAGACGTTGTCCCATTCGATTCTCAGCTAGAGCATCTTCTGTGTGGAGGCATACGTGAATGAGGCGTGCCTTCGTTGAAGGTTGTGCGTCAGGGCTGGTAACCCGGTACATAAAAATCCACTACCAATTATTAGCAGACCGGAGTTCCGCTGTGGCAACCCCTAACCGGGAAAAGCCGAAAGACACAAAACTGAATGCTTTCTTGGTACAGGTTGCACCTTAATCGCTATAAGGCAGGTGTGCTTTTAGGCTGCTTTTTCCTTTTTCAGGAATCGTGAAAAAAAAAACCCTAAAAATAACAGATCTAATTCTATACAAGGTTATTTCTGCAATGCATGTAGCATAGGTAAGATATTCTGAGAGTTAGAATCTTTGATGAGACAAACATTTTAAAATAATAAATTTCTGACTGATTGCTCCCCTGAATACACCAAGTATGAATGTATCTAGTGTCAATTACATGGAGACAATTGCTGTTGATATTTATACCTCTAACGATTCTACCAGATTTATTACTGCAGTTCTTCCAAGAGTGTTCAAACATCGTGATTTTCTTCAGTACATTGACAAAGTTCTTGACCATAGAAAATATGTACATTACTGGGAGACAATTATCCATACACTGGTTGAGTTTGGTTGCCAACTCACTCTTGGAGGAACATTTTTTGGAATTTATTACCTTTTACAGTTTTCATCAAACTGTTGAAGATATCAGAGATGACGTTATTTTGGATCTTGTAGCCTTTAATGCAGATAATATAATTTCTCAGATTAAAGTTTGTGTTCACTTACACAAGCCACACCAGAATTACATTTAATTTACTTAGTCTCAAGGCTGAGTGCTCAATATATAAAACTATATAATTATGGTCAAAAGTTGCATAACAAACTTAGGTCTTTGGACTGGTCTTCCTCCAATTTCAATAGTGTAAAGTTTTATGGATATTCCAACCCAGATAATATTTTACAGGCTAATGTAGAATCAATAGCTTTTTAAAAAAAAAGGAAAATAAAACTTCCAAGATGGTGGCGTCATAAGCTGATTAAGTTATATGAGATGACTTTTTAGAAAAACCTTTACACTAGTAATAAAATAAAATTAAATAAAATAAAGGTGTTATAAGAAAAAACTGGAAGGATAACTTATGATAACCACAAGAAGAACTTTTGGATATATCAACTATCAGAAAAATGGCAATCAGGCTCTGACTCAATGGCAGACAATCATATACCTTCCTGTCCTACAGATATTGCGAATGAGTTTAATAAATACTTTTCCAGCATAATTTCTAATACATTAGCTTATGGGATTTAGGAGGTCATGTCTATTATTTGCAATACTTTCTGTCTCAAGACTTGCTTAAGGAACTTCAGGAAAGTATTTGTCAGAATTAAAATTAATACTTCAGTGGGCCCTGACAGAATACCTGCTGTAATGATAAAAACATCAAAGCTTATTTGGGTCTTTGCCTGTACTTAATTTTTAACAATTTGCTTAGTAGTGGAGAAGTTCCTTCTACACAGAAACAATCTAGAACTCCCATCTTTAAGAAAGGCAAAACAACTATTAACATTCCTTCAGTTTTAGGGAAATGCTTTGTAAGAGGTTTCTCTACCTTCTAACTGAAGGCAACCTCACTACTGATGTAAACAGCTCTACAGCAGCATGGATTTCTTCACAGTAGATCTACATTCACCAGTTTAATTGAGTTCTATGACCAAATAACCTTGATCTGTGATACTGGTTTAGCTTGTGGCATATTTTTTGACCTAGCCAAGGCCGTTGATTCTTTGCCACATCATGGCATACATAAAGCAATATCTTAAGCTTGGTATAAATCCCTACTTTATGAATTGGATCATGAACCGTCTTTCAGGTAGAAGTCAGACAGTAGTTATCTAGATTTTCCAATCAAATTCAGCAAAAGGTCTTTGTGGTGTACCTCTTGGCTCAGTACTTGGCCCTTTGTCATTTAATATTGTCTTTGCTAGTTCCAACATGCAGTTCCTGCTGGATTAATAAATGCTCAGATGACTGCAAAACAGGATTTACCTTCAACAGTAGCAAAGACAATGACAAAAATTAACCTCTCTTGGAAGGCTTAAATTGGGAATCTGAAGATGGAAAGCTTTGGAAGCTTTTCCAGGAAGGACAAATGTAACACTTATTTAGAAGAAATTCTAGATTTAAGGAATCACTTTTTTATGCAAGGTGTCGCCCCTGAAGAAGTGACTTCTTACAAGGACCTAGGAAGTTCTGCAACAAATAATGTTTTGCTTAAAAATCGTGCACATATCACTGCAAACTGGGTTTTATGTTTAATGGGTTGCATGCTTAAAATTCTATCCACTAGAGATGAGAACTGCTTGAGAATTCTGTCCATGACATACATCCTACAGGTGTGAATGCCGACTACTCAGGTCTGTTAAATACATTAGACATGGTTCAAAGGAGAAACACAAAAAAATAAAATCTATTTCTAACTTATAAAGGAAGCTGTCAGCATTTGAACTTGTACTCTAAACACTACTGTTACATCAGAAGTAAACTGATACTAGCTTACAAAGCATTTCCAGAACTAAAGCTGCAAATTTATAACTGTGAAAATCTTTAGATATTCTAACAAAAATGTTGTATAAACAATAATAAAACCAAGATTCAATGGAATTTCATTTCTCAACACAACTGTACTGACTGAAACAAGGTTCCTTTCTCCATTCATAAAATATAACTAACTTCTTTCAAAATTAATTTGAATACATGGTTTGGATTTAATGTCTTCAACCCAACCTTTAATAAGTCAGTGTTCTTTGATGATCCTCAGGCAAGAACTCTGTCTATAAATTTATGACAACTTCCACCCTCCTTCACCATGCTGCACTAAGTGAAAGAGAAGAGGAGGAGGACTGCATTCTACAACTGGCAAACAGGGCAAACATTTTGCGTATCCAATTTCCAGAAAATCAGCACCTGGCATGGTCAATGTACCTCCAGCACTAGGAATGGTATGGATTAGCGAATTCAGAATCCAGTAGCATGTGCACTTCCTTGGGCCATAAACTACAGAGTGTGATCTCTCTCTCCCTCTCTTCTCTTATGACTCACTGCCAAAATAGTACTGCTTTTTTGCTCAGAATAAACAATATCATCTAACAACCCCCTTGGTTTGTTTAAGTACCACATAAAGGATTGGATGTCTGATATGGACAAGTACTGGGAGCAGCTGTGACTTCAAGGCCTCCAGAATCAAGATAACTACACACAGTTCCAGCTTGTTGAGATGTAGCCTTCTCAAAAGTGAGATCATATTACTTTAAATGTGAAGAAACTAAGGTGAACTCCCCAAACAGTCAGCAAAGCATTCAGTGTTGTAACCTACAATGGATTTGGCTGAAGAAATGGGAGGTCCACTTAAGGGTTAGGTGGAAATGTCTACCACACCAGGACCTGATAAGAGTCTAATATTAAGACTCCTCACACTCCAGTGCAACATACATGTTTCTCAGATATGCATACAAAAGCCATAAAGATCATCAAAGCCACCATAGCCAGAAGTTACAGTGAAGTCTGAGACTGGACCCAGTAGTACACTTTTGTTTACGCTGCTAAAATCGACTTCACAGACCTGCTATATGATTAGGAATGACTGGTACTGAATAGTATTTAGCTCTGTGATTACTAAAGCAATCTTCTAAGATGAGATCACAGAATGGATGCCTTTCAATTTATGGTCATCCCACCCAGGGACTAAACCATGAAAGTATCTGCTGCAAGAATGCTACCACTGAGTCCCTTACAGCAGCCAGTCATACAAATAATGCAGAAGAACTGGAGAACCAAATTCTGCAGAAAACTAAGAGAAAGATTCCCAGACCACCATACAAGTAGTCACAATCTGGCAGAGTCATGCTCCTGGGTGACTTGCCTAGATCAGCAGAAGGCAGACTATGTGATACTTAATTTCCTTTTTTAGTTTACAAGACAGCTTCTTCCTCTTCATGGGTTGGCTTTGTCTAGAAGAAGAAGAAAGAGGCCCGGGGGAGGGGGGATCACAGAGGTGACTGCTTGCTTCTTCTTCAGGAGGTCATCCCTCAGGTCTTGAAAGGTGTGCCTAAACAGACCCCCCCCTCACAAACTGAGCATACGGAATTGAGGGAAAAAAAAACTCAGCCATGCCAAGTTACACATGCAAATGCCTTACCTTGTGGCCCTTGCCATGGCATCAAACAATCAAAACTGCAATAGGTTACATGGAAAACTACTCTGGAAGGCACATGGAAGCTTACTTTGGAAGGGTACAGTTGAGTAAGAACTTAATATAACAGTAGATTTCTTACTTATCCCTGTTGCAGTATTTCTTACAATACGGATATCCTGCTAAGGATAGCCATACATCCAGCCAGCATACCAAAGCATTGAAGCCTTCCAAACGTTGTATGTCAGATGTACATCCTATGACTGGGGCATTAAGTACATAAGTGACTTACAAGCTCCAAATCCCAAGAGCAGAACTGCCCCAGGAGACCAGAACAGCTAATAGGAAGAAAAAGATGGTACATATATATATAGGTATGCATGTGTGTGTCCATATGTGTGTGTGTATATATATAGAAGTTATGTTCTTACCATAACGTTCCATGTTAGTTGTCTTCTTCTCGCCTTCTTGCTGGATGGGTTCTAAAAGCTCGAGAGTTGGTTCCATATATCCCACAATGCTAGGCGAGAGTTACCTCAGATCTCGTTTGTAAGCTAACCCCAGCTTATAACAGTAACAGTATAACTGTAAAACAGAATCCACCTCTAACAACAGGAAGAAAAAGGGTGACCTACATCCTGAACCAAGAAATATGCATAATAGCATATGACTAAGAAAGAGGTGGTAGAAAGAGAGGTCACGATCACAACTCCTCTAGGTCTGTCCAGGCCAGGGGAAGGAGAAGAAGACAACTAACATGGAACGTTATGGTAAGAACATAACTTCTATATGTTAAGTTGTCTATCTACTTTCATTCTTGCTGGATGGGACAGCACCTTGTCCCGGTGGCCTAACGGAACAGACTCCTGAGAACAGTGGAACCAAAATTAGCTCTATGCCTAGAAGCTAAATCCAACTTATAATGAGAAATAAAAGTGTGAGGAGTAGCCCAAGTAATGGTGTCAATAGGCAGTCTGTCTTAGTAGTAGTCAAAGCTCTGGTGGAATGGGCTTTAGGTTTATTAGGCAATTTTGTTGTCTAATTTCATATACCAGGGAAATCAAAGATGTTAGCCATCTGGATAATGATACCTTTGAAACTGAAAGTCCCTTTCTGCTTTCATAGGAGACAAACAGCTGATCAGATTTTCTGAATTGTTTCGTCCTATCCAAGTAGTACCTTAATTGACGATGAACATCCAGGCAGTGTAATTTTTGTTCAGACCTATTTGAATACTCTGGGAAAAAGACAGGAAGGTCAATGCTTTGGTTTAGATTTGATGTTGAAACCACCTTAGGCAAAAGAAACTCTGTCCTTATGGAACAAAAGATAAGGAGAACGACAACTGAGTGCTTGAAGTTCTGAAATTCTTCTAGCTGATGTGATAGCCACCAGAAAGAGAGTTTTCCATGATAATAATTTCAAGGAACATGAAGCTGCAGGTTCGAAGGGGAAAGAATCAAAGAAGCAAGAACTAAATTTAGGTCCCAAGGAGAAGGAGGATTTCTTATAGGAGGTCTGAGAAGAAAAACTCCTTTCAAAAAGGCTTTGCAAAGTTTGTGGGACATTAGGGCAGATTCAGAAATACCCACATGGAAATTAGAAATAGCTGCCAATTGAACCTTAAGAGTAGATGGAGATGAACCTGCATGGAAGAGTTCAGCTAGAAAATCAAGGACTAGTTGGATGGAAGCGGTGAAAGGATCTATGTCCTTTCCTTGTGCCCAATATGAGAAGCGTTTCCACTTACTCAAATAAATCTTTCGAGTGGAAGATTTATGGGAAGCTATCAATATATCTCTAACAGAGTGAGATAATTGAGGAAGCCTGGCTACGGTTGGAACTGGAGGAACCAAGCAGTGAGGTTCAGAGAGGGGAGGGAGCGATGAAACTGACCCGACTGGTGGATCAAAAGATCTGGAACTAGGTCCAGATTCCACGGTCGCTCAAAGAAATCGATGTAGAAAGGGGAACCACACTTGTCGAGGCCAGTAAGGAGCAATGAGGATCAATGAGGCCTTCTGAGCGATAGCTTTCTGTATTACTTGAGAGATCAGTGGGAAAGGAGGAAATGCATACAGAAGTCCCCGGCCCCAAACTTGGACTAGCCCTGCTGGGTTGGCCTGGTAAAAGGAATAAAATGAAATATTCTCTGCACTAGCTGTTTTGGGGAGTAGCAAAAGATCGCAGCAAGGCTGACCCCACTTGAGAAAGATTTCTCTCACTACAGAGTCTTTCAGAGACCACTCGTGAGGCATGAGTATAGCTCTGCTCAACTTGTCCGCAATGTGATTGGACTTCCGGGATGTGCGTTGCTATCAGAAACGCTGAGAAGAAATCGCCCATTGCCACAGTCTGAGTGCTTCTCGACACAGGGGGTATGATCTGGTTCCGCCTTGTTTGTTGATGTACCACACTACAGACATATTGTCTGTCTGGATTGCAATCGTTCCCAAGGGAAGAGAGTCTTGAAGGGCTTGCAACGCTAAAAGCACTGCTCTCATTTCCAGAACATTTATGTGCAAGAGGCATGCCATGTGCCCTGGACTGTCCTGCCCTGATAATGCCCGGCCACCCGATCAGGGAGGCATCCGTTGTCAGAGTAGCAACCGGAGGAGGTGGAACA